>NW_027612033.1:0-151156 GCF_964261635.1 Lissotriton helveticus | reverse complement strand
TTAACCCCTTCGGGGCTAATGACGAGCTGGGCTCGTCATGGCGCACACCGGTCGTGCGCTGATGACAAGGCCAGCTCATCATCAGCCCCAGCCTCGGGGGAAGCGGTGCTCCCCCCGAGGGTCTCCGATCTTCCTTGTTTTGCTGGGGGCGGCAGCGGAAGAGCTTCCGCTGCCGCCCCCGCCCCCCCCCCCATGGGAATCCCTGATGACGTCAGCGCGCACAGCGCGCGCTGACATCATCAGGGATTCCCAGCGCTCGGGAAGCCATTTGCTTCCTGCGCGTCTGGGGAAAAGGTAGGTTTCCAGTGTCTGGCGGGGGTTTGGGGCAGCGAAGAGGCATCAGGGGAGAGGAAAGAGATTTTCCTCTCCCATGAAGTCTCTTTGCAGGGCATTTCTGCCTCACGATCGCGCACAGCGTCGCGATTGTGCGGCGGAAATGCCCCCAGTAGCACCAGGGATGTAATTTTAGATTATAGGAAGCGACCCCTTGGGCAAGGGTCGCTTCCAGGTGGGCTCTGATGATGTTTTTGTTTTTCTGCCCCCCCCTGGGGGCAAATCGGCCCGTTTTTCCGGCCGTTTTGCCCCCAGGGGGGGCAGAAATTCCCCACTAGCACCAGGGTTGTTTTTTGGAGCCAAGATGGCGGCCATATTTTTTGTTTACGTTTTTCTGTCCCCCCTGGGGGCAAATCGGCCCGTTTTTTTTTGCCGTTTTGCCCCCAGGGGGGACAGAAAATGCCCACTAGCACCAGGGATTTTGTTTTTAGCTTTTAGGAAGCGACCGCTTGGGCAAGGGTCACTTCCAGGTGGCCTCACAGTTAACTTTTTATTTTTCTGCCCCCCCCCTGGGGGCAAATCGGCCTGTTTTTCGGCCGTTTTGCCCCCAGGGGGGGGCAGAAATTTCCCACTAGCACCAGGGATTTTTGTTGGGGCAATGTGTTTGTTTTGGGAAGCGACCCCTTGAGTAAGGGTCGCTTCCAGGTGGCCATGATTGTGTTTTTGTTTTTCTGTCCACCCTGGGGGCAAATCGGGCCGTTTTTTTAGCCGTTTTGCCCCCAGGGGGGGCAGAACATGCCCACTAGCACCAGGGAATTTAAATTTAGTTATTAGGAAGCGACCCCTTGGGCAAGGAGTAGTGCTTGGCTGGCGGTGTGTGTGGAGTGGCGCTTGGCTTGCAGTGTGCATGGAGTGGTGTTTGGCTGGCGGTGTGTGTGGAGTGGCGCCTGGCTGGATGGTGTGCATGCAGTGGTACTTGGCTGTCTGTGCACGGAGTGCTGCTTTGCTGGCGGTGTGTGTGGAGTGGTGCTTGGCTGGATGGTGTGCGTGGAGTGGTACTTGGTTGTCTGTGCACGGATTGGTGTTTGGCTGGTGGTGTGTGTGGAGTGGTGTTTGGCTGGCGGTGTGTGTGGAGTGGTACTTGGCTGGATGGTGTGCGTGGAGCGGTGCTTGGCTGACGGTGAGTGGCGCTTGGCTTGCGGTGTGCATGGAGTGGTGCTTGGCTGGCGGTGTGTGTGGAGTGGTACTTGGCTGTCGGTGTATGCTGAGTGGTGTTTGGCTGGCGGTGTGCGTGGAGGGGTACTTGGCTATCTATGCACAGAGTGGTGCTTGGCTGGCGGTGTGTGTGGAGTGGCGCTTGGCTGGTGGGGAGTGTGGAGTGGTACTTGGCTGTCTGTGCACGGATTGGTGCTTGGCTGGTGGTGTTTGTGGAGTGGCGCTTGGCTGGTGGTGTGCGTGGAGTGCTACTTTGCTGTCTGTGCACGGAGTGGTGCTTGGCTGGCGGTGTGTGTGGAGTGGCGCTTGGCTGGTGGTGTGCGTGGAGTGCTACTTTGCTGTCTGTGCACAGAGTGCTGCTTGGCTGGCGGTGTGTGTGGAGTGGCGCTTGGCTGGTGGTGTGCGTGGAGTGGTACTTGGTTGTCTGTGCACAGAGTGGTGTTTGGCTGGTGGTGTGTGTGGAGTGGTGTTTGGCTGGCGGTGTGTGTGGAGTGGTACTTGGCTGGATGGTGTGCGTGGAGCGGTGCTTGGCTGGCGGTGAGTGGCGCTTGGCTTGCGGTGTGCGTGGAGTGGTGCTTGGCTGGTGGTGTGTGTGGAGTGGTACTTGGCTGTCGGTGTGCGCTGAGTGGTGTTTGGCTGGCGGTGTGCGTGGAGGGGTACTTGGCTATCTATGCACGGAGTGGTGCTTGGCTGGTGGTGTTTGTGGAGTGCCGCTTGGCTGGTGGTGTGCGTGGAGTGCTACTTTGCTGTCTGTGCACAGAGTGGTGCTTGGCTGGCGGTGTGTGTGGAGTGGCGCATGGCTGGTGGTGTTCGTGGAGTGGTACTTTGCTGTCTGTGCACGGAGTGCTGCTTGGCTGGCGGTGTGTGTGGAGTGGCGCTTGGCTGGTGGTGTGCGTGGAGTGGTACTTGGTTGTCTGTGCACGGAGTGGTGTTTGGCTGGTGGTGTGTGTGGAGTGGTGTTTGGCTGGCGGTGTGTGGGGAGTGGTACTTGGCTGGATGGTGTGCGTGGAGCGGTGCTTGGCTGGCGGTGAGTGGCGCTTGGCTTGCGGTGTGCGTGGAGTGGTGCTTGGCTGGCGGTGTGTGTGGAGTGGTACTTGGCTGTCGGTGTGTGCTGAGTGTTGTTTGGCTGCCGGTGTGCGTGGAGGGGTACTTGGCTATCTATGCACGGAGTGGTGCTTGGCTGGCGGTGTGTGTGGAGTGGTGCTTGGCTGGTGGTGTGTGTGGAGTGGTCATTTGCTGTCTGTGCACGGAGTGCTGCTTGGCTGGCGGTGTGTGTGGAGTGGCGCTTGGCTGGTGGTGTGCGTGGAGTGCTACTTTGCTGTCTGTGCACGGAGTGGTGCTTGGCTGGCGGTGTGCGTGGAGTGGCGCTTGGTTGGTGGTGTGCGTGGAGTGGTACTTGGCTGTCTGTGCACGGAGTGGTGCTTGGCTGGCGGTGTGTGTGGAGTGGCGCTTGGCTGGATGGTGTGCGTGGAGTGGTACTTGGCTGTCGGTGTGCGCTGAGTGGTGTTTGGCTGGCGGTGTGCATGGTCTGGTGCTTGGATGGTGGTGTGGGTGGACTGGCACTCGGCTGGCGGTGTGTGAGTAGTTACTTTCTGTTGGTCACTACACACACTGCTAGTTGAGTGACACTCTACGCAGTCCATCATTTTCTGTAGTTGCTGTGTCAGATATGTTGGCGTGTGAAAGTAATGGGCCCTTGAATGGCGCTGGCGGCTGGCAGTGTGAATGTTTTGTATGTGTCACACGTCCAAAAGGTGTATGAATGTCCTTACTGCCCCTGTGTGATGGGGGTACTGGTAGGAGCAAAAGACTGACTGGCACCTAAGGGGTCAGGCAGTTAAAAAAATTCAAAAAATTAACCAGTGTCTTGATGTTAAACCTCATCTAATCCCAATTGGTCTAAGCCCTATTTGATGGCCCATCTGGCCGAATTTAAATTTGGGGGGCAAATTTGTGTGTTGTTGTTTTAATTGTTGTATTGTTTGTGAAATGTGGTAGTAATTTTTTTTTCTTCTCTATTTTTGTCTTGTTCCAGGCTTTTGCTGTTTGGATTGTTGTAGGTTGCGTGTCCGTTTGCAGCTTGTGTAGTTTGCTTGTGCTTGGTAAGTGAATGTATTTTGTACTACTTTCCCTTGATGTTTGTCTTTTTGAAAAAGGTTGTACTTCTAGCAGTTTGTGTGGCTCTGTGTTTTTTTTTCCGTTTTTTTTCAGCATTAGTGTTTGATGTGCACTTTGTTTTCTAATCTGTCATTTCTTTTTTTCTTTCTAGTGGGATATCATTTCTTTTTGCTGTGTCTCAAAAGAGTAGGTGCTGGTGAGTATAGCTATATTTGGTAAGAGTGAAATTGTTTTGGATTGTATTTATCCTTTTGTGAAAGCCTTACCTTGTTTACTTCTTACTTTGCACAGTGTAGGTTGTTGTTCACTTGTGTGTGCAGTCTTCTTGCTTTGTAAGGATAATGGCTAGTCGCAGGATTACTGCTCAGCAGGTTCTTGGTTTGCTTTTTGAGTCTTCCTCTGACCATGGTTCAGAGACTGAGTCCGATTCGGACTCCCAGGTGGCGGCAGAAGATTCAGGCAGTGAGTTTTCTCTTCGCATGGAATCATCATCATCGGATGATGAATCTTCTTCTAGTGCTGATGAAGGGCCTATGGTAGAGGAGGACATTGAGGTGCCGGTAGTGGGCCAAGAGGCATCCGTGCTGCTGCCTAGGGCCGCAAGGTTTCCTTTCTTTTTACGTCGGCAAGAGGCATGTGGGCTGGAGCCTGCGCCCAAAAGGCTTCACATTGCTGTGGTGCGCAAAGAGGCATCTGGTGCTTTTCGTCTTCCTGCTGGTGTAGTGCAGCAAGAGGCATCTGGGGCTGTTAGGCTTCCCATTGGTGTAGAGCGGCAAGAGGCATCTGGGCCTGCTTGGTTTCCCGGTGGTGTAGTGCAGCAAGAAGCATCTCAGGCTGCTGGGCTTCCCGTTGGTGTAGTGCAGGAAGAGCCCTCTGGGGATGCTATGTCTTCTGTTGGTGTTGTGCAGCCAGAAGTATCTGTGGCTGTTAGGCTTCCCGTTGGTGAACAGCAGCAAGAGGCTTCTGGGCTGCAGGCTGGGGTGGCTGCTCCCCCCGTTGATAGGGATGGCCTCTGGGTTCCCCCTGGCATGGTGCAGCCGGCATTGCCAGAGTTCACTGGTGTTCCTGGTTGTAGAGTGAATACTGAGAATTTTCTGCCAATACATTTTTTTCAGTTGTTTTTTGACGATGTGTGTGTGCGTGGAGTGGTACTTGGCTGGATGGTGTGCGTGGAGCGGTGCTTAGCTGTCTGTGCATGGAGTGGTGCTTGGCTGGCGGTGTGTGTGGAGTGGCGCTTGGCTGGTGGTGTGTGTGGAGTGGTACTTGGCTGTCTGTGCACGGAGTTGTGCTTGGCTGTCGCTGTGCGCTGAGTGGTGTTTGGCTGGCGGTGTGCATGGTCTGGTGCTTGGATGGTGGTGTGGGTGGACTGGCGCTCGGCTGGCGGTGTGTGAGTAGTTACTTTCTGTTGGTCACTACACACACTGCTAGTTGAGTGACACTCCACGCAGTCCATCATTTTGTGTAGTTGCAGTGTCAGAAATGTGGGCGTGTGAAAGTGATGGGCCCTTGAATGGCGCTGTTTGCTGGTGTGAGTGTTGAAATGTGATGGGTCCGCGGCTGGCGGTGTGAATGTTTTGAATGTGTCACACGTACGAAAGGTGTATAAATGACATGTAAAGAGGTTGGTGCCTTGACGTGGCTTTACAGCTCACGAGCTGTGAGTCAGTGGTTCAGTTAATCATACTTTCAATTATACGCAGTGTATTTCATTTTTTGTGAAATTTCTTGCGAAAACAATTGTGTGTACTGAATCATCACTCACCCTCGTGCCAAATCCAACCAGTATGTGTGTGTGCTTGCGGATTAGATGGCTGTGCAGTAAAAAAAAAAAAAATCTCTTTCTGCAGTAGGGTGTACCTTGTCCCTTATTGTGATTGTTGTAATGTGTTGCTTTTCCTTCCAGATGGTGTCAGTGGTCTGGTTTGTATCAGGTATGAAAGGTGCGTGAATGGCCTGTAAAACGGTTGGTGCCTTGTCGTGGCTTTACAGCTCACGAGTTGCGAGTCACTGGTTCGGTTTTTATGCATTTATTTATTAACAGAGCATTTCATTTTTTTTGAAATATCATGTTAATAAAATTTTATGTACTGAACCATCACTCGCCCTCGTGCCAAATCCAACCTGTATGTGTGTGTCTTTGAGGAATAGATAGCCGTGCTTGATTCTTTGTCTTTTGAGTAACTCAGTTATGGTGTATATTATAGCTATAAATAACTTTCTAAATTTAGATATTATTGGTAATTCATGGTAGTATATGGTCATGTCTTTCTGGTGAATTCTATTGTTGTTTTTTGTCCACAATCTCTCAAAACTTGAAATTGTCTTTCACAATTTTCATGCGATATTGTCCCCTGAATCGCACGTTCTCCATCTGAAAACTTAATTCATTCAAAACAATTTGGTTTTGCAAGGGTGTTCCCATGAGTTTTTGACCCGGGGCTTGGCGGGCATCTTTGGAAACTACCAAACCCAAACAGTTCGGAAAACTAGACACCCGGGGGAGTCCAGGGAGGTATGGCATGCGTGGGTCCCCCAATGTTTTCCTACCCAGAAACCCCTGCAAACCTTAAATTTAGGTTAAAAAACCCACTTTTCCATACTTTTTTGGGTGGGATCTTGCTGCCGGCACAAATGTTCTACCACCCAGTGTTCCCCTTGTTCTCCCGAGTAAAATGATACCTCACTTGTGTGGGTGGGCCAAAGGCCTGTGACTAAGGCAGGGGGGCTTAATTTGTAAAACTTAAATACTACTTTTTTCAAAATTCATTTTTGGCCTGTTCTGCTTTGGGGCACCCACACAGGTGAGGTATCCTTTTACTCGGGAGAACAAGGGGAACGCTGGGTGGTAGGACATTTTTGCCGGCACGGAGATCCCACGCAAAAAAGTTTGGAAAAGTGATATTTTTATCTAATTTTAAGGTTTGCAAGGAGTTCTGGGTAGGAAAACATTGGGGGACCCACGCATGCCATACCTCCCTGGACTCCCCCGGGTGTCTAGTTTTCAGAACTGTTTGGGTTTGGTACTTTCCAAAGAATACCACCGAGCCCCGTGCCAAAAACTCAGGTGCCCCCCCCCCCCAAAAAAAAATCAAGGTTATTTTGCTTTAGGGTATGTTAAATTCACCACCGTACGATTTGGACCTTTTCCTGTTGCAGCCACTATGCCTACCCATGCAAGTGAGGTACCGTTTTTATCGGGATACCTGGGGAAACGCTGGGTGGGAGGTAATTTGTGTGAGCCCAGTGATGCCACGCTTTCCCACACTAAAAAGTGTGAAAAAAATAATTTTTTTCTGCTAAAATTGAGGTTTGCAAGGGATTCTGGGTAAAGGAACGTTGGAGGATCCACGCAAGCCATACCTCCTTGGAAGCCCCCGAGTGTCTACTTTTCAGAAATGTGTGGGTTTGGTAGGGTTCCCTAGATGGCCGTCTAGCACGGGGCCAAAAACCCAGGTAACCCCTCTTGCGAAAGCTGGTGGATTTGACAATGGTGACAATGTCAAGTCCACCAGCTTTTGCAAGAGGGATTACCTGGGTTTTTGGCCCCGTGTTAGACGGCCATCTAGGGAAACCTACCAAACCCACATATTTCTGAAAAGTAGACCCCCGGGGGCTTCCAAGGAGGTATGGCTTGTGTGAATCCTCCAACGTTCCTTTACCCAGAATCCCTTGCAAACCTCAATTTTAGCTGAAAAAAATCAGTTTTTTCACACTTTTTTGTGTGGGAAAGCGTGGCATCACTGGGCTCACACAAATTACCTCCCACCCAGCGTTTCCCAAGGTCTCCCGATAAAAATGGTACCTCACTTGCGTGGGTAGGCATAGTGGCTGCTACAGGAAAAGGCCCAAATCGTACTGTGGAGACCAAAAAATTACCTTTAGCAAAACAATCTTATTTTTGAGGGGGTCACCTGAGTTTTTGGCCCGGGGCTTGGCGGGCATCTTTGGAAACTACCAAACCCAAACAGTTCTGAAAACTAGACACCCGGGGAGTCCAGGGAGGTATGGCATGCGTGGGTCCCCCAATGTTTTCCTACCCAGAAACCCCTGCAAACCTTAAATTTAGGTTAAAAAAAACACTTTTCCATACATTTTTGGGTAGGATCTCGCTGCCGGCACAAATGTCCTACCACCCAGCGTTCCCCTTGTTCTCCCGAGTAAAATGATACCTCACTTGTGTGGGTGGGCCAAAGGCCTGTGACTAAGGCAGGGGGGCTTAATTTGTAAAACTTAAATACTACTTTTTTTCAAAATTCATTTTTGGCCTGTTCTGCTTTGGGGCACCCACACAAGTGAGGTATCCTTTTACTCGGGAGAACAAGGGGAACGCTGATTGGTAGGACATTTTTGCCGGCACGGAGATCCCACGCAAAAAAGTTTGGAAAAGTGATATTTGTACCTAGTTTTAAGGTTTGCAAGGAGTTCTGGGTAGGAAAACATTGGGGGACCCACGCATGCCATTACCTCCCTGGACTCCCCCGGGTGTCTAGTTTTCAGAACTGTTTGGGTTTGGTACTTTCCAAAGAATACCACCGAGCCCCGGGCCAAAAACTCAGGTGCCCCCCCCAAAAATCAAGGTTATTTTGCTTCAGGGTATTTTAAATTCACCACCGTACGATTTGGACCTTTTCCTGTTGCAGCCACTATGCCTACCCACGCAAGGGAGGTACCGTTTTTATCGGGAGACCTGGGAGAACGTTGGTTGGGAGGTAATTTGTGTGAGCCCAGTGATGCCACGCTTTCCCACACAAAAAAGTGTGAAAAACTGATTTTTTTCTGCTAAAATTGAGGTTTGCAAGGGATTCTGGGTAAAGGAACGTTGGAGGATCCACGCAAGCCATACCTCCTTGGAAGCCCCCGGGTGTCTACTTTTCAGAAATGTGTGGGTTTGGTAGGTTTCCCTAGATGGCCGTCTAGCACGGGGCCAAAAACCCGGTTAACCCCTCTTGCAAAAGCTGGTGGATTTGACAATGGTGACAATGTCAAGTCCACCAGCTTTTGCAAGAGGGGTTACCTGGGTTTTTGGCCCTTTGCGTGGGTAGGCACAGTGGCTGCTACAGGAAAAGGCCCAATTCGTACTGTTGAGACCAAAAAATTACCTTTAGCAAAACAATCCTATTTTTTGAGGGGGTCACCTGAGCTTTTGGCCCGGGGCTTGGCGGGCATCTTTGGAAACTACCAAACCCAAACAGTTCTGAAAACTAGACACCCTGGGGAGTCCAGGGAGGTATGACATGCGTGGGTCCCCCAAAGTTTTCCTACCCAGAAACCCCTGCAAACCTTAAATTTAGGTTAAAAAACCCACTTTTCCTTACTTTTTTGGGTAGGATCTCGCTGCCGGCACAAATGTCCTACCACCCAGCGTTCCCCTTGTTCTCCCGAGTAAAATGATACCTCACTTGTGTGGGTGTGCCAAAGGCCTGTGACTACTTTTTTCAAAATTCATTTTTGGTACTTTCCAAAGAATACCACAAACCCCGGGCCAAAAACTCAGGTGCCCACCCCCCAAAAATCAAGGTCGTTTTGCAATAGGGTATTGTAAATTCACCACCGTACGATTTGAACCGTTTCCTGTTGCAGCCACTATGCCTACCCACGCAAGTGAGGTACCATTTTCTTCGGGAGACCTGGGGGAACGCTGGGCGGGTGGAAATTTGTTGATCCACACAGATTCCAGAACTTTCCACCACAGAAATGTGAGGAAAATGTGTTTTTTTTGTCAAAATCTTAGATTTGCAAGGGATTCTGGGTAACAAAACCTGGGGGTAGGCAGAAGAGTCACCCCATCCTGAATTCCCCTGGGTGTCTAGTTTTCAAAACTGTATAGGTTTGCTAGGTTTCCCTAGGTGCTGGCAGAGCTAGGGTGCAAAAACAAAAGGTAGTCTTTTTGTCCAAAAAGTGCAAGATTTCACTGGGAAATTGAGGTGCGACCATGTTGCGTTTTGCGCTGTTTCATGTCGCAGCCACTTTGCCTACCCACGCAAGTGAGGTACCATTTTTTTCGGGAGACCTGGGGGAACGCTGGGTGGGTGGAAATGTGTTGATCCACGCAGATTCCAGAACTTTCCACCACAGAAATGTGAGGAAAATCTGTTTTTTTTGTCAAATTTTTAGGTTTGCAAGTGATTCTGTGTATCAAAACCTGGGGGTAGGCAGACAAGTCACCCCATCCTGAATTCCCCTGGGTGTCTAGTTTTAACAAATGTATAGGTTTGCTAGGTTTACCTAGGTGCTGGCAGAGCTAGGGCGCAAAAACAAAAGGTAGTCTTTTTGTCCAAAAAGTGCAAGATTTCACTGGGAAATTGAGGTGCGACCATGTTGCGTTTTGCGCTATTTCATGTCGCAGCCACTATGCCTACCCACGCAAGTGAGGTACCATTTTTTTCGGGAGACCTGGGGGAACGCTAGGTCGGTGGAAATTTGTTGATGCACGCAGATTCCAGAACTTTCCACCACAGAAATGTGAGGAAAATGTGTTTTTTTTGGTCAAAATCTTAGCTTTGCAAGGTATTCTGGGTAACAAAACCTGGGGGTAGGCAGATGAGTCAACCCATCCAGATTTCCCCTGGGTGTCTACTTTTCAAAAATGTATAGGTTTGCTAGGTTTCCCTAGGTGCTGGCAGAGTTAGGGCGCAAAACAAAAGGTAGTCTTTTTGTCCAAAAAGTGCAAGATTTCACTGGGAAATTGAGGTGCGACCATGTTGCGTTTTGCGCTGTTTCTTGTCCCAGCCACTATGCCTACCCACGCAATTGAGGTACCATTTTTTTCGGGAGACCTGGGAGAATGCTGGGTGGGTGGAAATTTGCTGATCCACGCAGATTCCAGAACTTTCCATCACAGAAATGTGAGGAAAATGTGTTTTTTTGTCAAAATCTTAGCTTTGCAAGGGATTCTGGGTAACAAAAACTGGGGGTAGGCAGACGAGTCACCCCATCCTGAATTTCCCTGGGTGTCTAGTTTTCACAAATGTACAGGTTTGCTAGGTTTCCCTAGGTGCTGGCAGAGCTAGGGCGCAAAAACAAAAGGTTGTCTTTTTGTCCAAAAAGTGCAAGATTTCACTGGGAAATTGAGGTGTGACCATGTTGCGTTTTGCGCTGTTTCATGTCGCAGCCAATATGCCTACCCACGCAACTGAGGTACCATTTTTTTCGGGAGACCTGGGTGAACGATGGGTGGGTGGAAATTTGTTGATCCACGCAGATTCCAGAACTTTCCACCACAGAAATGTGAGGAAAATGTTTTTTTTTGTCAAATTTTTAGGTTTGCAAGAGATTCTGGGTAACACAACCTGGGGGTAGGCAGACGAGTCATCCCATCCTGAATTCCCCTGGGTGTCTAGTTTTATAAAATATGTATAGGTTTGCTAGGTTTCCCTAAGTGCTGGCAGAGCTAGGGCGCAAAAACAAAAGGTAGTCTTTTTGTCCAAAAAGTGCAAGATTTCACTGGGAAATTGAGGTGCGACCATGTTGCGTTTTGCACTATTTCATGTCGCAGCCACTATGCCTACCCACGCAAGTGAGGTACCATTTTTTTCGGGAGACCTGGGGGAACGCTGGGTGGGTGGAAATTTGTTCATCCACGCAGATTCCAGAACTTTCCACCACAGAAAGTGAGGAAAATGTGTTTTTTTGTCAAGTTTTTAGGTTTGCAAGGGATTCTGGGTAACAAAACCTGGGGATAGGCAGACGAGTCACCACATCCTGAATTCCCCTGGGTGTCTAGTTTTCAAAAATGTATAGGTTTGCTAGGTTTCCCTAGGTGCTGGCAGAGCTAGGACGCAAAAACAAAAGGTAGTCTTTTTGTCCAAAAAGTGCAAGATTTCACTGGGAAATTGAGGTGCGACCATGTTGCGTTTTGCGCTGTTTCATGTCGCAGCCACTATGCCTACCCACGCAAGTGAGGTACCATTTTTTTGGGGAGACCCGGGGAAACGCTGGGTGGGTGGAAATTTGTTGATCCACGCAGTTTCCAGAACTTTCCACCACAGAAATGTGAGGAAAATGTGTTTTTTTTTGTCAAAATCCTAGCTTTGCGAAGGATTCTGGGTAACAAAACCTGGGGGCAGGCAGACGAGTCACCCCATCCTGAATTCCCCTGGGTGTCTAGTTTTCAAAAATGTATAGGTTTGCTAGGTTTCCCTAGGTGCTGGCAGAGCTAGGGCGCAAAAACAAAAGGTAGTCTTTTTGTCCAAAAAGTGCAAGATTTCACTGGGAAATTGAGGTGCGACCATGTTGCGTTTTGCGCTGTTTCATGTCGCAGCCACTATGCCTACCCATGCAAGTGAGGTACCATTTTTTTTGGGAGACCTGGGGGAACGCTGGGTGGGTGGAAATTTGTTGATCCACGCAGATTCCAGAACTTTCCACCACAGAAATGTGAGGAAAATGTGTTTTTTTTGTCAAAATCTTATCTTTGCAAGGGATTCTGGGTAACAAAACCTGGGGGTAGGCAGATGAGTCACCCCATCCTGAATTCCCCTGGGTGTCTAGTTTTCAAAAATGTATAGGTTTGCTAGGTTTCCCTAGGTGCTGGCAGAGCTAGGGCGCAAAAACAAAAGGTAGTCTCTTTGTCCAAAAAGCGCTAGATTTCACTGGGAAATTGAGGTGCGACCACGTTGCGTTTTGCGCTGTTTCATGTCGCAGCCACTATGCCTAACAACGCAAGTGAGGTACAATTTTTTCGGGAGACCTGGGGGAACGCTGGGTGGGTGGAAATTTGTTGATCCACGCAGATTCCAGAACTTTCCACCACAGAAATGTGAGGAAAATGTGTTTTTTTGGACAAATTGTTAGCTTTGCAAGGGATTCTGGGTAACAAAACCTGGTGGTAGGCAGTCGAGTCACCCCATCCTGAATTCCCCTGGGTGTCTACTTTTCAAAAATGTATAGGTTTGCTAGGTTTCCTTAGGTGCTGACAGAGCTTGGGCACAAAAACAAAAGGTAGTCTCTTTGTCCAAAGAGCGCAAGATTTCACTGGGAAATTGAGGTGCGACCACGTTGTGTTTTGCGCTGTTTCGTGTCGCAGCCACTATGCCTACCCACGCAAGTGAGGTACCATTTATTTTGGGAGACCTGGGGGAACGCTGGGTGGCTGGAAATTTGTTGATCCACGCAGATTCCAGAACTTTCCACCACAGAAATGTGAGGAAAATGTGTTTTTTTTGTCAAATTCTTAGCTTTGCAAGGAATTCTGGGTAATAAAACCTGGTGGTAGGCAGTCGAGTCACCCCATCCTGAATTCCCCTGGGTGTCTACTTTTCAAAAATGTATAGGTTTGCTAGGTTTCCCTAGGTGCTGGCAGAGCTAGGGCCCAAAAACAAAAGGTTGTCTCTTTGTCCAAAGAGCGCAAGATTTCACTGGGAAATTGAGGTGCGACCATGTTGCGTTTTGCGCTGTTTCATGTCGCAGCCACTATGCCTACCCACGCAAGTGAGGTACCATTTTTTTCGGGAGACCTGGTGGAACGCTGGGTGGGTGGAAATTTGTTGATTCACGCAGATTCCAGAACTTTCCACCACAGAAATGTGAGGAAAATGTGTTTTTTTTGGTCAAAATCTTATCTTTGCAAGGGATTCTGGGTAACAAAAACTGGGGGTAGGCAGATGAGTCACCCCATCCTGAATTTCCCTGGGTGTCTAGTTTTCAAAAATGTATAGGTTTGCTAGGTTTCCGTAGGTGCTGGCAGAGCTAGGGCGCAAAAACAAAAGGTAGTCTCTTAGTCCAAAAAGCGCAAGATTTCACTGGGAAATTGAGGTGCGACCACGTTGCGTTTTGCGCTGTTTCATGTCGCAGCCACTATGCCTAACAACGCAAGTGAGGTACCATTTTTTTCGGGAGACCTGGGGGAACGCTGGGTGGGTGGAAATTTGTTGATCCACGCAGATTCCAGAACTTTCCACCACAGAAATGTGAGGAAAATGTGTTTTTTGGACAAATTGTTAGCTTTGCAAGGGATTCTGGGTAACAAAACATGGTGGTAGGCAGTCGAGTCATCCCCTTCCTGAATTCCCCTGGGTGTCTACGTTTCAAAAATGTATAGGTTTGCTAGGTTTCCCTAGGTGCTGACAGAGCTTGGGCACAAAAACAAAAGGTAGTCTCTTTGTCCAAAGAGCGCAAGATTTCACTGGGAAATTGAGGTGCGACCACGTTGCGTTTTGCGCTGTTTCGTGTCGCAGCCACTATGCCTACCCATGCAAGTGAGGTACCATTTTTTTCGGGAGACCTGGGGGAACGCTGGGTGGCTGGAAATTTGTTGATCCACGCATATTCCAGAACTTTCCACCACAGAAATGTGAGGAAAATGTGTTTTTTTTGCCAAATTCTTAGCTTTGCAAGGAATTCTGGGTAACAAAACCTGGTGGTAGGCAGTCGAGTCACCCCATCCTGAATTCCCCTGGGTGTCTACTTTTCAAAAATGTATAGGTTTGCTAGGTTTCCCTAGGTGCTGGCAGAGCTAGGGCTCAAAAACAAAAGGTAGTCTCTTTGTCCAAAGAGCGCAAGATTTCACTGGGAAATTGAGGTGCGACCATGTTGCGTTTTGCGCTGTTTCATGTCGCAGCCAATATGCCTACCCACGCAAGTGAGGTACCATTTTTTTCGGGAGACCTGGGTGAACGCTGGGTGGGTGGAAATTTGTTGATCCACGCAGATTCCAGAACTTTCCACCACAGAAATGTGAGGAAAATGTGTTTTTTTATCAAATTTTTAGGTTTGCAAGGGATTCTGGGTAACAAAACCTGGGGGTAGGCAGACAAGTCCTCCAATCCTGAATTTCCCTGGGTGTCTAGTTTTCAAAAATGTGTAGGTTTGCTAGGTTTCCCTAGGTGCTGGCAGAGCTAGGGCACAAAAAGAAAAGGTAGTCTTTTTGTCCAAAAAGTGCAAGATTTCACTGGGAAATTGAGGTGCGACCATGTTGCGTTTTGCGCTATTTCATGTCGCAGCCACTATGCCTACCCACGCAAGTGAGGTACCATTTTTTTCGAGAGACCTGGGGGAACGCTGGGTGGGTGGAAATTTGTTGATCCACGCAGATTCCAGAACTTCCCACCACAGAAATGTGAGGAAAATGTGTTTTTTTGGACAAATTGTTAGCTTTGCAAGGGATTCTGGGTAACAAAACCTGGTGGTAGGCAGTCGAGTCACCCCATCCTGAATTCCCCTGGGTGTCTACTTTTCAAAAATGTATAGGTTTGCTAGGTTTCCCTGGGTGCTGACAGAGCTTGGGCACAAAAACAAAAGGTAGTCTCTTTGTCCAAAGAGCGCAAGATTTCACTGGGAAATTGAGGTGCGACCATGTTGCGTTTTGCGCTGTTTCGTGTCGCAGCCACTATGCCTACCCATGCAAGTGAGGTACCATTTTTTTCGGGAGACCTGGGGGAACGCTGGGTGGCTGGAAATTTGTTGATCCACGCAGATTCCAGAACTTTCCATCACAGAAATGTGAGGAAAATGTGTTTTTTTGTCAAAATCTTAGCTTTGCAAGGGATTCTGGGTAACAAAAACTGGGGGTAGGCAGACGAGTCATCCCATCCTGAATTTCCCTGGGTGTCTAGTTTTCACAAATGTATAGGTTTGCTAGGTTTCCCTAGGTGCTGGCAGAGCTAGGGCGCAAAAACAAAAGGTAGTCTTTTTGTCCAGAAAGTGCAAGATTTCACTGGGAAATTGAGGTGCGACCATGTTGCGTTTTGCGCTGTTTCATGTCGCAGCCACTATGCCTACCCACGCAAGTGAGGTACCATTTTTTTTGGGAGACCTGGGGGAACGCTGGGTGGGTGGAAATGTGTTGATCCACGTAGATTCCAGAACTTTCCACCACAGAAATGTGAGGAAAATGTGGTTTTTTGTCAAAATCTTATCTCTGCAAGGGATTCTGGGTAACAAAACCTGGGGGTAGGCAGATGAGTCACCCCATCCTGAATTCCCCTGGGTGTCTAGTTTTCAAAAATGTATAGGTTTGCTAGGTTTCCCTAGGTGCTGGTAGAGCTAGGGCGCAAAAACAAAAGGTAGTCTTTTTGTCCAAAAAGTCCAAGATTTCACTGGGAAATTGAGGTGTGACCATGTTGCGTTTTGCGCTGTTTCATGTCGCAGCCAATATGCCTACCCACGCAAGTGAGGTACCATTTTTTTCAGGAGACCTGGGTGAACGCTGGGTGGGTGGAAATTTGTTGATCCACGCAGATTCCAGTACTTTCCACCACAGAAATGTGAGGAAAATGTGTTGTTTTGTCAAATTTTTAGGTTTGCAAGGGATTCTGGGTAACACAACCTGGGGGTAGGCAGACGAGTCATCCCATCCTGAATTCCCCTGGGTGTCTAGTTTTCAAAAATGTATAGGTTTGCTAGGTTTCCCTAGGTGCTGGCAGAGCTAGGGCACAAAAACAAAAGGTAGTCTTTTTGTCCAAAAAGTGCAAGATTTCACTGGGAAATTGAGGTGCGACCATGTTGCGTTTTGCGCTATTTCATGTCGCAGCCACTATGCCTACCCACGCAAGTGAGGTACCATTTTTTTCGGGAGACCTGGGGGAACGCTGGGTGGGTGGAAATTTGTTCATCCACGCAGATTCCAGAACTTTCCACCACAGAAAGTGAGGAAAATGTGTTTTTTTGTCAAGTGTTTAGGTTTGCAAAGGATTCTGGGTAACAAAACCTGGGGGTAGGCAGACGAGTCACCCCATCCTGAATTCCCCTGGGTGTCTAGTTTTCAAAAATCTATAGGTTTGCTAGGTTTCCCTAGGTGCTGGCAGAGCTAGGGCGCGAAAACAAAAGGTAGTCTTTTTGTCCAAAAAGTGCAAGATTTCACTGGGAAATTGAGGTGCGACCATGTTGCGTTTTGCGCTGTTTCATGTCACAGCTACTATGCCTACCCACGCAAGTGAGGTACCATTTTTTTTTGGAGACCCGGGGAAACGCTGGGTGGGTGGAAATTTGTTGATCCATGCAGATTCCAGAACTTTCCACCACAGAAATGTGAGGAAAATATGTTTTTTTGGTCAAAATCTTAGCTTTGCAAGGGATTCTGGGTAACAAAACCTGGGGGCAGGCAGACGAGTCACCCCATCCTGAATTCCCCTGGGTGTCTAGTTTTCAAAAATGTATAGGTTTGCTAGGTTTCCCTAGGTGCTGGCAGAGCTAGGGCGCAAAAACAAAAGGTAGTCTTTTTGTCCAAAAAGTGCAAGATTTCACTGGGAAATTGAGGTGCGACCATGTTGCGTTTTGCGCTGTTTCATGTCGCAGCCACTATGCCTACCCACGCAAGTGAGGTACCATTTTTTTCGGGAGACCTGGGGGAACGCTAGGTCGGTGGAAATTTGTTGATGCACGCAGATTCCAGAACTTTCCACCACAGAAATGTGAGGAAAATGTGTTTTTTTTGTCAAAATCTTAGCTTTGCAAGGTATTCTGGGTAACAAAACCTGGGGGTAGGCAGACGAGTCACCCCATCCTGATTTCCCCTGGGTGTCTAGTTTTCAAAAATGTATAGGTTTGCTAGGTTTCCCTAGGTGCTGGCAGAGTTAGGGCGCAAAACAAAAGGTAGTCTTTTTGTCCAAAAAGTGCAAGATTTCACTGGGAAATTGAGGTGCGACCATGTTGCGTTTTGCGCTGTTTCTTGTCCCAGCCACCATGCCTACCCACGCAATTGAGGTACCATTTTTTTCGGGAGACCTGGGAAAATGCTGGGTGGGTGGAAATTTGCTGATCCACGCAGATTCCAGAACTTTCCATCACAGAAATGTGAGGAAAATGTGTTTTTTTGTCAAAATCTTAGCTTTGCAAGGGATTCTGGGTAACAAAACCTGGGGGTAGGCAGATGAGTCACCCCATCCTGAATTCCCCTGGGTGTCTAGTTTTCAAAAATGTATAGGTTTGCTAGGTTTCCCTAGGTGCTGGCAGAGCTAGGGCGCAAAAACAAAAGGTAGTCTTTTTGTCCAAAAAGTGCAAGATTTCACTGGGAAATTGAGGTGTGACCATGTTGCGTTTTGCGCTGTTTCATGTCGCAGCCACTATCCCTACCCACGCAAGTGAGGTACCATTTTTTTCGGGAGACCTGGGGGAACGCTAGGTCGGTGGAAATTTGTTGATCCACGCAGATTCCAGAACTTTCCACCACAGAAATGTGAAGAAAATATGTTGTTTTGTCAAATTTTTAGGTTTGCAAGGGATTCTGGGTAACACAACCTGGGGGTAGGCAGACGAGTCATCCCATCCTGAATTCCCCTGGGTGTCTAGTTTTCAAAAATGTATAGGTTTGCTAGGTTTCCCTAGGTGCTGGCAGAGCTAGGGCGCAAAAACAAAAGGTAGTCTTTTTGTCCAAAAAGTGCAAGATTTCACTGGGAAATTGAGGTGCGACCATGTTGCGTTTTGGGCTATTTCATGTCGCAGCCACTATGCCTACCCACGCAAGTGAGGTACCATTTTTTTCGGGAGACCTGGGGGAACGCTGGGTGGGTGGAAATTTGTTCATCCACGCAGATTCCAGAACTTTCCACCACAGAAAGTGAGGAAAATGTGTATTTTTGTCAAGTTTTTAGGTTTGCAAAGGATTCTGGGTAACAAAACCTGGGGGTAGGCAGAAGAGTCACCCCATCCTGAATTCCCCTGGGTGTCTAGTTTTCAAAAATGTATAGGTTTGCTAGGTTTCCCTAGGTGCTGGCAGAGCTAGGGCGCAAAAACAAAAGGTAGTCTTTTTGTCCAAAAAGTGCAAGATTTCACTGGGAAATTGAGGTGCGACCATGTTGCATTTTGCGCTGTTTCATGTCGCAGCCACTATGCCTACCCATGCAAGTGAGGTACCATTTATTTTGGGAGACCTGGGGGAACGCTGGGTGGGTAGAAATTTGTTGATCCACGCAGATTCCAGAACTTTCCACCACAGAAATGTGAGGAAAATGTGTTTTTTTTGTCAAAATCTTCTCTTTGCAAGGGATTTTGGGTAACAAAACCTGGGGGTAGGCAGATGAGTCACCCCATCCTGAATTCCCCTGGGTGTCTAGTTTTCAAAAATGTATAGGTTTGCTAGGTTTCCCTAGGTGCTGGCAGAGTTAGGGCGCAAAACAAAAGGTAGTCTTTTTGTCCAAAAAGTGCAAGATTTCACTGGGAAATTGAGGTGCGACCATGTTGCGTTTTGCGCTGTTTCTTGTCCCAGCCACCATGCCTACCCACGCAATTGAGGTACCATTTTTTTCGGGAGACCTGGGAAAATGCTGGGTGGGTGGAAATTTGCTGATCCACGCAGATTCCAGAACTTTCCATCACAGAAATGTGAGGAAAATGTGTTTTTTTGTCAAAATCTTAGCTTTGCAAGGGATTCTGGGTAACAAAACCTGGGGGTAGGCAGATGAGTCACCCCATCCTGAATTCCCCTGGGTGTCTAGTTTTCAAAAATGTATAGGTTTGCTAGGTTTCCCTAGGTGCTGGCAGAGCTAGGGCGCAAAAACAAAAGGTAGTCTTTTTGTCCAAAAAGTGCAAGATTTCACTGGGAAATTGAGGTGTGACCATGTTGCGTTTTGCGCTGTTTCATGTCGCAGCCACTATCCCTACCCACGCAAGTGAGGTACCATTTTTTTCGGGAGACCTGGGGGAACGCTAGGTCGGTGGAAATTTGTTGATCCACGCAGATTCCAGAACTTTCCACCACAGAAATGTGAAGAAAATATGTTGTTTTGTCAAATTTTTAGGTTTGCAAGGGATTCTGGGTAACACAACCTGGGGGTAGGCAGACGAGTCATCCCATCCTGAATTCCCCTGGGTGTCTAGTTTTCAAAAATGTATAGGTTTGCTAGGTTTCCCTAGGTGCTGGCAGAGCTAGGGCGCAAAAACAAAAGGTAGTCTTTTTGTCCAAAAAGTGCAAGATTTCACTGGGAAATTGAGGTGCGACCATGTTGCGTTTTGGGCTATTTCATGTCGCAGCCACTATGCCTACCCACGCAAGTGAGGTACCATTTTTTTCGGGAGACCTGGGGGAACGCTGGGTGGGTGGAAATTTGTTCATCCACGCAGATTGCAGAACTTTCCACCACAGAAAGTGAGGAAAATGTGTATTTTTGTCAAGTTTTTAGGTTTGCAAAGGATTCTGGGTAACAAAACCTGGGGGTAGGCAGAAGAGTCACCCCATCCTGAATTCCCCTGGGTGTCTAGTTTTCAAAAATGTATAGGTTTGCTAGGTTTCCCTAGGTGCTGGCAGAGCTAGGGCGCAAAAACAAAAGGTAGTCTTTTTGTCCAAAAAGTGCAAGATTTCACTGGGAAATTGAGGTGCGACCATGTTGCATTTTGCGCTGTTTCATGTCGCAGCCACTATGCCTACCCATGCAAGTGAGGTACCATTTATTTTGGGAGACCTGGGGGAACGCTGGGTGGGTAGAAATTTGTTGATCCACGCAGATTCCAGAACTTTCCACCACAGAAATGTGAGGAAAATGTGTTTTTTTTGTCAAAATCTTCTCTTTGCAAGGGATTTTGGGTAACAAAACCTGGGGGTAGGCAGATGAGTCACCCCATCCTGAATTCCCCTGGGTGTCTAGTTTTCAAAAATGTATAGGTTTGCTAGGTTTCCCTAGGTGCTGGCAGAGCTAGGGCGCAAATACAAAAGGTAGTCTTTTTGTCCAAAAAGTGCAAGATTTCACTGGGAAATTGAGGTGCGACCATGTTGCGTTTTGCGCTGTTTCATGTCGCAGCCACTATGCCTACCCATGCAAGTGAGGTACCATTTTTTTGGGAGACGTGGGGGAACGCTGGGTGGGTAGAAATTTGTTGATCCACGCAGATTCCAGAACTTTCCACCACAGAAATGTGAGGAAAATGTGTTTTTTTGGTCAAAATCTTATCTTTGCAAGGGATTGTGGGTAACAAAACCTGGGGGTAGGCAGATGAGTCACCCCATCCTGAATTCCCCTGGGTGTCTAGTTTTCAAAAATGTATAGGTTTGCTAGGTTTCCCTAGGTGCTGGCAGAGCTAGGGCGCAAAAACAAAAGGTAGTCTCTTTGTCCAAAAAGCGCAAGATTTCACTGGGAAATTGAGGTGCGACCACGTTGCGTTTTGCGCTGTTTCATGTCGCAGCCACTATGCCTAACAACGCAAGTGAGGTACAATTTTTTCGGGAGACCTGGGGGAACGCTGGGTGGGTAGAAATGTGTTGATCCACGCAGATTCCAGAACTTTCCACCACAGAAATGTGAGGAAAATGTGTTTTTTTTGTCAAAATCTTATCTTTGCAAGGGATTCTGGGTAACAAAACCTGGGGGTAGGCAGATGAGTCACCCCATCCTGAATTCCCCTGGGTGTCTAGTTTTCAAAAATGTATAGGTTTGCTAGGTTTCCCTAGGTGCTGGCAGAGCTAGGGCGCAAAAACAAAAGGTAGTCTCTTTGTCCAAAAAGCGCAAGATTTCACTGGGAAATTGAGGTGCGACCACGTTGCGTTTTGCGCTGTTTCATGTCGCAACCACTATGCCTAACAACGCAAGTGAGGTACAATTTTTTCGGGAGACCTGGGGGAACGCTGGGTGGGTGGAAATTTGTTGATCCACGCAGATTCCAGAACTTTCCACCACAGAAATGTGAGGAAAATGTGTTTTTTTGGACAAATTGTTAGCTTTGCAAGGGATTCGTAACAAAACCTGGTGGTAGGCAGTCGAGTCACCCCCTCCTGAATTTCCCTGGGTGTCTACTTTTCAAAAATGTATAGGTTTGCTAGGTTTCCCTAGGTGCTGACAGAGCTTGGGCACAAAAACAAAAGGTAGTCTCTTTGTCCAAAGAGCGCAAGATTTCACTGGGAAATTGAGGTGCGACCACGTTGTGTTTTGCGCTGTTTCGTGTCGCAGCCACTATGCCTACCCATGCAAGTGAGGTACCATTTTTTTTGGGAGACCTGGGGGAACGCTGGGTGGCTGGAAATTTGTTGATCCACGCAGATTCCAGAACTTTCCACCACAGAAATGTGAGGAAAATGTGTTTTTTTTGTCAAATTCTTAGCTTTGCAAGGAATTCTGGGTAATAAAACCTCGTGGTAGGCAGTCGAGTCACCCCATCCTGAATTCCCCTGGGTGTCTACTTTTAAAAAATGTATAGGTTTGCTAGGTT
The DNA here is from genome assembly GCF_964261635.1 of Lissotriton helveticus. Classification (NCBI taxonomy): domain Eukaryota; kingdom Metazoa; phylum Chordata; class Amphibia; order Caudata; family Salamandridae; genus Lissotriton; species Lissotriton helveticus. The sequence continues at coordinate 129,478 of NW_027612033.1, read as the reverse complement.
TCCCTAGGTGCTGGCAGAGCTAGGGCTCAAAAACAAAAGGTTGTCTCTTTGTCCAAAGAGCGCAAGATTTCACTGGGAAATTGAGGTGCGACCATGTTGCGTTTTGCGCTGTTTCATGTCGCAGCCACTATGCCTACCCACGCAAGTGAGGTACCATTTTTTTCGGGAGACCTGGGGGAACGCTGGGTGGGTGGAAATTTGTTGATCCACGCAGATTCCAGAACTTTCCACCACAGAAATGTGAGGAAAATGTTTTTTTTTTGTCAAAATCTTATCTTTGCAAGGGATTCTGGGTAACAAAACCTGGAGGTAGGCAGATGAGTGACCCCATCCTGAATTCCCCTGGGTGTCTAGTTTTCAAAAATGTATAGGTTTGCTAGGTTTCCCTAGGTGCTGGCAGAGCTAGGGCGCAAAAACAAAAGGTAGTCTCTTTGTCCAAAAAGCGCAAGATTTCACTGGGAAATTGAGGTGCGACCACGTTGCGTTTTGCGCTGTTTCATGTCGCAGCCACTAAAGCTAACAATGCAAGTGAGGTCCCATTTTTTTCGGGAGACCTGGGGGAACGCTGGGTGGGTGGAAATTTGTTGATCCACGCAGATTCCAGAACTTTCCACCACAGAAATGTGAGGAAAATGTGTTTTTTTGGACAAATTGTTAGCTTTGCAAGGGATTCTGGGTAACAAAACCTGGTGGTAGGTAGTCGAGTCACCCCATCCTGAATTCCCCTGGGTGTCTACTTTTCAAAAATGTATAGGTTTGCTAGGTTTCCCTAGGTGCTGGCAGAGCTAGGGCGCAAAAACAAAAGGTAGTCTTTTTGTCCAAAAAGTGCAAGATTTCACTGGGAAATTGAGGTGCGACCATGTTGCGTTTTGCGCTGTTTCATGTCGCAGCCACTATGCCTACCCATGCAAGTGAGGTACCATTTATTTTGGGAGACCTGGGGGAACGCTGGGTGGGTAGAAATTTGTTGATCCACGCAGATTCCAGAACTTTCCACCACAGAAATGTGAGGAAAATGTGTTTTTTTTGTCAAAATCTTCTCTTTGCAAGGGATTTTGGGTAACAAAACCTGGGGGTAGGCAGATGAGTCACCCCATCCTGAATTCCCCTGGGTGTCTAGTTTTCAAAAATGTATAGGTTTGCTAGGTTTCCCTAGGTGCTGGCAGAGCTAGGGCGCAAATACAAAAGGTAGTCTTTTTGTCCAAAAAGTGCAAGATTTCACTGGGAAATTGAGGTGCGACCAGGTTGCGTTTTGCGCTGTTTCATGTCGCAGCCACTATGCCTACCCATGCAAGTGAGGTGCCATTTTTTTGGGAGACGTGGGGGAACGCTGGGTTGGTAGAAATTTGTTGATCCACGCAGATTCCAGAACTTTCCACCACAGAAATGTGAGGAAAATGTGTTTTTTTTGTCAAAATCTTATCTTTGCAAGGGATTGTGGGTAACAAAACCTGGGGGTAGGCAGATGAGTCACCCCATCCTGAATTCCCCTGGGTGTCTAGTTTTCAAAAATGTATAGGTTTGCTAGGTTTCCCTAGGTGCTGGCAGAGCTAGGGCGCAAAAACAAAAGGTAGTCTCTTTGTCCAAAAAGCGCAAGATTTCACTGGGAAATTGAGGTGCGACCACGTTGCGTTTTGCGCTGTTTCATGTCGCAGCCACTATGCCTAACAACGCAAGTGAGGTACAATTTTTTCGGGAGACCTGGGGGAACGCTGGGTGGGTAGAAATTTGTTGATCCACGCAGATTCCAGAACTTTCCACCACAGAAATGTGAGGAAAATGTGTTTTTTTTGTCAAAATCTTATCTTTGCAAGGGATTCTGGGTAACAAAACCTGGGGGTAGGCAGATGAGTCACCCCATCCTGAATTCCCCTGGGTGTCTAGTTTTCAAAAATGTATAGGTTTGCTAGGTTTCCCTAGGTGCTGGCAGAGCTAGGGCGCAAAAACAAAAGGTAGTCTCTTTGTCCAAAAAGCGCAAGATTTCACTGGGAAATTGAGGTGCGACCACGTTGCGTTTTGCGCTGTTTCATGTCGCAACCACTATGCCTAACAACGCAAGTGAGGTACAATTTTTTCGGGAGACCTGGGGGAACGCTGGGTGGGTGGAAATTTGTTGATCCACGCAGATTCCAGAACTTTCCACCACAGAAATGTGAGGAAAATGTGTTTTTTTGGACAAATTGTTAGCATTGCAAGGGATTCTGGGTAACAAAACCTGGTGGTAGGCAGTCGAGTCACCCCCTCCTGAATTTCCCTGGGTGTCTACTTTTCAAAAATGTATAGGTTTGCTAGGTTTCCCTAGGTGCTGACAGAGCTTGGGCACAAAAACAAAAGGTAGTCTCTTTGTCCAAAGAGCGCAAGATTTCACTGGGAAATTGAGGTGCGACCACGTTGTGTTTTGCGCTGTTTCGTGTCGCAGCCACTATGCCTACCCATGCAAGTGAGGTACCATTTTTTTTGGGAGACCTGGGGGAACGCTGGGTGGCTGGAAATTTGTTGATCCACGCAGATTCCAGAACTTTCCACCACAGAAATGTGAGGAAAATGTGTTTTTTTTGTCAAATTCTTAGCTTTGCAAGGAATTCTGGGTAATAAAACCTGGTGGTAGGCAGTCGAGTCACCCCATCCTGAATTCCCCTGGGTGTCTACTTTTAAAAAATGTATAGGTTTGCTAGGTTTCCCTAGGTGCTGGCAGAGCTAGGGCTCAAAAACAAAAGGTTGTCTCTTTGTCCAAAGAGCGCAAGATTTCACTGGGAAATTGAGGTGCGACCATGTTGCGTTTTGCGCTGTTTCATGTCGCAGCCACTATGCCTACCCACGCAAGTGAGGTACCATTTTTTTCGGGAGACCTGGGGGAACGCTGGGTGGGTGGAAATTTGTTGATCCACGCAGATTCCAGAACTTTCCACCACAGAAATGTGAGGAAAATGTTTTTTTGGGTCAAAATCTTATCTTTGCAAGGGATTCTGGGTAACAAAACCTGGAGGTAGGCAGATGAGTGACCCCATCCTGAATTCCCCTGGGTGTCTAGTTTTCAAAAATGTATAGGTTTGCTAGGTTTCCCTAGGTGCTGGCAGAGCTAGGGCGCAAAAACAAAAGGTAGTCTCTTTGTCCAAAAAGCGCAAGATTTCACTGGGAAATTGAGGTGCGACCACGTTGCGTTTTGCGCTGTTTCATGTCGCAGCCACTAAGCCTAACAATGCAAGTGAGGTACCATTTTTTTCGGGAGACCTGGGGGAACGCTGGGTGGGTGGAAATTTGTTGATCCACGCAGATTCCAGAACTTTCCACCACAGAAATGTGAGGAAAATGTGTTTTTTTGGACAAATTGTTAGCTTTGCAAGGGATTCTGGGTAATAAAACCTGGTGGTAGGCAGTCGAGTCACCCCATCCTGAATTCCCCTGGGTGTCTACTTTTAAAAAATGTATAGGTTTGCTAGGTTTCCCTAGGTGCTGGCAGAGCTAGGGCTCAAAAACAAAAGGTTGTCTCTTTGTCCAAAGAGCGCAAGATTTCACTGGGAAATTGAGGTGCGACCATGTTGCGTTTTGCGCTGTTTCATGTCGCAGCCACTATGCCTACCCACGCAAGTGAGGTACCATTTTTTTCGGGAGACCTGGGGGAACGCTGGGTGGGTGGAAATTTGTTGATCCACGCAGATTCCAGAACTTTCCACCACAGAAATGTGAGGAAAATGTTTTTTTTTGGTCAAAATCTTATCTTTGCAAGGGATTCTGGGTAACAAAACCTGGAGGTAGGCAGATGAGTGACCCCATCCTGAATTCCCCTGGGTGTCTAGTTTTCAAAAATGTATAGGTTTGCTAGGTTTCCCTAGGTGCTGGCAGAGCTAGGGCGCAAAAACAAAAGGTAGTCTCTTTGTCCAAAAAGCGCAAGATTTCACTGGGAAATTGAGGTGCGACCACGTTGCGTTTTGCGCTGTTTCATGTCGCAGCCACTAAGGCTAACAATGCAAGTGAGGTACCATTTTTTTCGGGAGACCTGGGGGAACGCTGGGTGGGTGGAAATTTGTTGATCCACGCAGATTCCAGAACTTTCCACCACTGAAATGTGAGGAAAATGTGTTTTTTTGGACAAATTGTTAGCTTTGCAAGGGATTCTGGGTAACAAAACCTGGTGGTAGGTAGTCGAGTCACCCCATCCTGAATTCCCCTGGGTGTCTACTTTTCAAAAATGTATAGGTTTGCTAGGTTTCCCCAAGGTGCTGACAGAGCTTGGGCACAAAAACAAAAGGTAGTCTCTTTGTCCAAAGAGCGCAAGATTTCACTGGGAAATTGAGGTGCGACCACGTTGCGTTTTGCGCTGTTTCGTGTCGCAGCCACTATGCCTACCCATGCAAGTGAGGTACCATTTTTTTCGGGAGACCTGGGGGAACGCTGGGTGGCTGGAAATTTGTTGATCCACGCAGATTCCAGAACTTTCCACCACAGAAATGTGAGGAAAATGTGTTTTTTTGTCAAATTCTTAGCTTTGCAAGGAATTCTGGGTAACAAAATCTGGTGGTAGGCAGTCGAGTCACCCCATCCTGAATTCCCCTGGGTGTCTACTTTTCAAAAATGTATAGGTTTGCTAGGTTTCCCTAGGTGCTGGCAGAGCTAGGGCTCAAAAACAAAAGGTAGTCTCTTTGTCCAAAGAGCGCAAGATTTCACTGGGAAATTGAGGTGCGACCATGTTGCGTTTTGCGCTGTTTCATGTAGCAGCCAATATGCCTACCCACGCAAGTGAGGTACCATTGTTTTCGGGAGACCTGGGTGAACGCTGGGTGGGTGGAAATTTGTTGATCCACGCAGATTCCAGAACTTTCCACCACAGAAATGTGAGGAAAATGTGTTTTTTTGTCAAATTTTTAGGTTTGCAAGGGATTCTGGGTAACAAAACCTGGGGGTAGGTAGACAAGTCATCCAATCCTGAATTCCCCTGGGTGTCTAGTTTTCAAAAATGTATAGGTTTGCTAGGTTTCCCTAGGTGCTGGCAGAGCTAGGGCGCAAAAACAAAAGGTAGTCTTTTTGTCCAAAAAGTGCAAGATTTCGCTGGGAAATTGAGGTGCGACAATGTTGCGTTTTGCGCTATTTCATGTCGCAGCCACTATGCCTACCCACGCAAGTGAGGTACCATTTTTTTCGGGAGACCTGGGGGAACGCTGGGTGGGTGGAAATTTGTTGATCCACGCAGATTCCAGAACTTTCCACCACAGAAATGTGAGGAAAATGTGTTTTTTTGGACAAATTGTTAGCTTTGCAAGGGATTCTGGGTAACAAAACCTGGTGGTAGGCAGTCGAGTCACCCCATCCTGAATTCCCCTGGGTGTCTACTTTTCAAAAATGTATAGGTTTGCTAGGTTTCCCTGGGTGCTGACAGAGCTTGGGCACAAAAACAAAAGGTAGTCTCTTTGTCCAAAGAGCGCAAGATTTCACTGGGAAATTGAGGTGCGACCACGTTGCGTTTTGCGCTGTTTCGTTTCGCAGCCACTATGCCTACCCATGCAAGTGAGGTACCATTTTTTTCGGGAGACCTGGGGGAACGCTGGGTCGGTGGAAATGTGTTGATCCACGCAGATTCCAGAACTTTCCACCACAGAAATGTGAGGAAAATGTGGGTTTTTTTGTCAAAATCTTATCTTTGCAAAGGAATTCTGGGTAACAAAACCTGGGGGTAGGCAGATGAGTCACCCCATCCTGAATTCCCCTGGGTGTCTAGTTTTCAAAAATGTATAGGTTTGCTAGGTTTCCGAAGGTGCTGGCAGAGCTAGGGCGCAAAAACAAAAGGTAGTCTTTTTGTCCAAAAAGTGCAAGATTTCAATGGGAAATTGAGGTGTGACCATGTTGCGTTTTGCGCTATTTCATGTCGCAGCCACTATGCCTACCTACGCAAGTGAGGTACCATTTTTTTCGGGAGACCTGGGGGAACGCTGGGTGGGTGGAAATGTGTTCATCCACGCAGATTCCAGAACTTTCCACCACAGAAAGTGAGGAAAATTTGTTTTTTTGTCAAGTTTTTAGGTTTGCAAAGGGTTCTGGGTAACAAAACCTGGGGGTAGGCAGATGAGTCACCCCATCCTGAATTCCCCTGGGTGTCTAGTTTTTTAAAAATGAATAGGTTTGCTAGGTTTCCCTAGGTGCTGGCAGAGCTAGGGCGCAAAAACAAAAGGTAGTCTTTTTGTCCAAAAAGTGCAAGATTTCACTGGGAAATTGAGGTGCGACCATGTTGCGTTTTGCGCTGTTACATGTCGCAGCCACTATGCCTACCCACGCAAGTGAGGTGCCATTTTTTTGGGAGACCTGGGGGAACGCTGGGTGGGTGGAAATTTGTTGATCCACGCAGATTCCAGAACTTTCCACCACAGAAATGTGAGGAAAATGTGTTTTTTTGGGTCAAAATCTTAGCTTTGCAAGGGATTCTGGGTAACAAACCTTGGGGGTAGGCAGACGAGTCACCCCATCCTAAATTTCCCTGGGTGTCTAGTTTTCAAAAATGTATAGGTTTCCTAGGTTTCCCTAGGTGCTGGCAGAGCTAGGGCGCAAAAACAAAAGGTAGTCTTTTTGTCCAAAAAGTGCAAGATTTCACTGGGAAATTGAGGTGCGACCATGTTGTGTTTTGCGCTGTTTCATGTCGCAGCCACTATGCCTACCCACGCAAGTGAGGTACCATTTTTTTCGGGAGACCTGGGGGAACGCTGGGTGGGTGGAAATGTGTTGATCCATGCAGATTCCAGAACTTTCCACCACAGAAATGTGAGGAAAATGTGTTTTTTTTGTCAAAATCTTATCTTTGCAAGGGATTCTGGGTAACAAAACCTGGGGGTAGGCAGATGAGTCACCCCATCCTGAATTCCCCTGGGTGTCTAAAAATGTATAGGTTTGCTAGGTTTCCCTAGGTGCTGGCAGAGCTAGGGCGCAAAAACAAAAGGTAGTCTCTTTGTCCAAAAAGCGCAAGATTTCACTGGGAAATTGAGGTGCGACCACGTTGCGTTTTGCGCTGTTTCATGTCGCAGCCACTATGTCTACCCACGCAAGTGAGGTACCATTTTTTTTGGGAGACCCGGGGAAACGCTGGGTGGGTGGAAATTTGTTGATCCACGCAGATTCCAGAACTTTCCACCACAGAAATGTGAGGAAAATGTGTTTTTATTGTCAAAATCTAAGCTTTGCAAGGGATTCTGGGTAACAAAACCTGGGGGCAGGCAGACGAGTCACCCCATCCTGAATTTCCCTGGGTGTCTAGTTTTCAAAAATGTATAGGTTTGCTAGGTTTCCCTAGGTGCTGGCAGAGCTAGGGCGCAAAAACAAAAGGTAGTCTTTTTGTCCAAAAAGTGCAAGATTTCACTGGGAAATTGAGGTGCGACCATGTTGCGTTTTGCGCTGTTTCATGTCGCAGCCACTATGCCTACCCATGCAAGTGAGGTACCATTTTTTTGGGGAGACCTGGGGGAACGCTGGGTGGGTAGAAATTTGTTGATCCACGCAGATTCCAGAACTTTCCACCACAGAAATGTGAGGAAAATGTGTTTTTTTTGTCAAAATCTTATCTTTGCAAGGGATTCTGGGTAACAAAACCTAGGGGTAGGCAGATGAGTCACCCCATCCTGAATTTCCCTGGGTGTCTAGTTTTCAAAAATGTATAGGTTTGCTAGGTTTCCCTAGGTGCTGGCAGAGCTAGGGCGCAAAAACAAAAGGTAGTCTCTTTGTCCAAAAAGCGCAAGATTTCAGTGGGAAATTGAGGTGCGACCACGTTGCGTTTTGCGCTGTTTCATGTCGCAGCCACTATGCCTAACAACGCAAGTGAGGTACAATTTTTTCGGGAGACCTGGGGGAACGCTGGGTGGGTGGAAATTTGTTGATCCACGCAGATTCCAGAACTTTCCACCACAGAAATGTGAGGAAAATGTGTTTTTTTGGACAAATTGTTAGCTTTGCAAGGGATTCTGGGTAACAAAACCTGGTGGTAGGTAGTCGAGTCACCCCATCCTGAATTCCCCTGGGTGTCTACTTTTCAAAAATGTATAGGTTTGCTAGGTTTCCCTAGGTGCTGACAGAGCTTGGGCACAAAAACAAAAGGTAGTCTCTTTGTCCAAAGAGCGCAAGATTTCACTGGGAAATTGAGGTGCGACCACGTTGCGTTTTGCGCTGTTTCGTGTCGCAGCCACTATGCCTACCCATGCAAGTGAGGTACCATTTTTTTCGGGAGACCTGGGGGAACGCTGGGTGGCTGGAAATTTGTTGATCCACGCAGATTCCAGAACTTTCCACCACAGAAATGTGAGGAAAATGTGTTTTTTTTGTCAAATTCTTAGCTTTGCAAGGAATTCTGGGTAACAAAATCTGGTGGTAGGCAGTCGAGTCACCCCATCCTGAATTCCCCTGGGTGTCTACTTTTCAAAAATGTATAGGTTTGCTAGGTTTCCCTAGGTGCTGGCAGAGCTAGGGCTCAAAAACAAAAGGTAGTCTCTTTGTCCAAAGAGCGCAAGATTTCACTGGGAAATTGAGGTGCGACCATTTTGCGTTTTGCGCTGTTTCATGTCGCAGCCAATATGCCTACCCACGCAAGTGAGGTACCATTGTTTTCGGGAGACCTGGGTGAACGCTGGGTGGGTGGAAATTTGTTGATCCACGCAGATTCCAGAACTTTCCACCACAGAAATGTGAGGAAAATGTGTTTTTTTGTCAAATTTTTAGGTTTGCAAGGGATTCTGGGTAACAAAACCTGGGGGTAGGCAGACAAGTCATCCAATCCTGAATTCCCCTGGGTGTCTAGTTTTCAAAAATGTATAGGTTTGCTAGGTTTCCCTAGGTGCTGGCAGAGCTAGGGCGCAAAAACAAAAGGTAGTCTTTTTGTCCAAAAAGTGCAAGATTTCGCTGGGAAATTGAGGTGCGACCATGTTGCGTTTTGCGCTATTTCATGTCGCAGCCACTATGCCTACCCACGCAAGTGAGGTACCATTTTTTTCGGGAGACCTGGGGGAACGCTGGGTGGGTGGAAATTTGTTGATCCACGCAGATTCCAGAACTTTCCACCACAGAAATGTGAGGAAAATGTGTTTTTTTGGACAAATTGTTAGCTTTGCAAGGGATTCTGGGTAACAAAACCTGGTGGTAGGCAGTCGAGTCACCCCATCCTGAATTCCCCTGGGTGTCTACTTTTCAAAAATGTATAGGTTTGCTAGGTTTCCCTGGGTGCTGACAGAGCTTGGGCACAAAAACAAAAGGTAGTCTCTTTGTCCAAAGAGCGCAAGATTTCACTGGGAAATTGAGGTGCGACCACGTTGCGTTTTGCGCTGTTTCGTTTCGCAGCCACTATGCCTACCCATGCAAGTGAGGTACCAATTTTTTCGGGAGACCTGGGGGAACGCTGGGTGGGTGGAAATGTGTTGATCCACGCAGATTCCAGAACTTTCCACCACAGAAATGTGAGGAAAGTGGTTTTTTTTTGTCAAAATCTTATCTTTGCAAGGGATTCTGGGTAACAAAACCTGGGGGTAGGCAGATGAGTCACCCCATCCTGAATTCCCCTGGGTGTCTAGTTTTCAAAAATGTATAGGTTTGCTAGGTTTCCCTAGGTGCTGGCAGAGCTAGGGCTCAAAAACAAAAGGTAGTCTCTTTGTCCAAAGAGCGCAAGATTTCACTGGGAAATTGAGGTGCGACCATTTTGCGTTTTGCGCTGTTTCATGTCGCAGCCAATATGCCTACCCACGCAAGTGAGGTACCATTGTTTTCGGGAGACCTGGGTGAACGCTGGGTGGGTGGAAATTTGTTGATCCACGCAGATTCCAGAACTTTCCACCACAGAAATGTGAGGAAAATGTGTTTTTTTGTCAAATTTTTAGGTTTGCAAGGGATTCTGGGTAACAAAACCTGGGGGTAGGCAGACAAGTCATCCAATCCTGAATTCCCCTGGGTGTCTAGTTTTCAAAAATGTATAGGTTTGCTAGGTTTCCCTAGGTGCTGGCAGAGCTAGGGCGCAAAAACAAAAGGTAGTCTTTTTGTCCAAAAAGTGCAAGATTTCGCTGGGAAATTGAGGTGCGACCATGTTGCGTTTTGCGCTATTTCATGTCGCAGCCACTATGCCTACCCACGCAAGTGAGGTACCATTTTTTTCGGGAGACCTGGGGGAACGCTGGGTGGGTGGAAATTTGTTGATCCACGCAGATTCCAGAACTTTCCACCACAGAAATGTGAGGAAAATGTGTTTTTTTGGACAAATTGTTAGCTTTGCAAGGGATTCTGGGTAACAAAACCTGGTGGTAGGCAGTCGAGTCACCCCATCCTGAATTCCCCTGGGTGTCTACTTTTCAAAAATGTATAGGTTTGCTAGGTTTCCCTGGGTGCTGACAGAGCTTGGGCACAAAAACAAAAGGTAGTCTCTTTGTCCAAAGAGCGCAAGATTTCACTGGGAAATTGAGGTGCGACCACGTTGCGTTTTGCGCTGTTTCGTTTCGCAGCCACTATGCCTACCCATGCAAGTGAGGTACCAATTTTTTCGGGAGACCTGGGGGAACGCTGGGTGGGTGGAAATGTGTTGATCCACGCAGATTCCAGAACTTTCCACCACAGAAATGTGAGGAAAGTGGTTTTTTTTTGTCAAAATCTTATCTTTGCAAGGGATTCTGGGTAACAAAACCTGGGGGTAGGCAGATGAGTCACCCCATCCTGAATTCCCCTGGGTGTCTAGTTTTCAAAAATGTATAGGTTTGCTAGGTTTCCCTAGGTGCTGGCAGAGCTAGGGCGCAAAAACAAAAGGTAGTCTCTTTGTCCAAAAAGCGCAAGATTTCACTGGGAAATTGAGGTGCGACCACGTTGCGTTTTGCGCTGTTTCATGTCGCAACCACTATGCCTAACAACGCAAGTGAGGTACAATTTTTTCGGGAGACCTGGGGGAACGCTGGGTGGGTGGAAATTTGTTGATCCACGCAGATTCCAGAACTTTCCACCACAGAAATGTGAGGAAAATGTGTTTTTTTGGACAAATTGTTAGCTTTGCAAGGGATTCTGGGTAACAAAACCTGGTGGTAGGCAGTCGAGTCACCCCCTCCTGAATTTCCCTGGGTGTCTACTTTTCAAAAATGTATAGGTTTGCTAGGTTTCCCTAGGTGCTGACAGAGCTTGGGCACAAAAACAAAAGGTAGTCTCTTTGTCCAAAGAGCGCAAGATTTCACTGGGAAATTGAGGTGCGACCACGTTGTGTTTTGCGCTGTTTCGTGTCGCAGCCACTATGCCTACCCATGCAAGTGAGGTACCATTTTTTTTGGAAGACCTGGGGGAACGCTGGGTGGCTGGAAATTTGTTGATCCACGCAGATTCCAGAACTTTCCACCACAGAAATGTGAGGAAAATGTGTTTTTTTGGACAAATTGTTAGCTTTGCAAGGGATTCTGGGTAACAAAACCTGGTGGTAGGTAGTCGAGTCACCCCATCCTGAATTCCCCTGGGTGTCTACTTTTCAAAAATGTATAGGTTTGCTAGGTTTCCCTAGGTGCTGACAGAGCTTGGGCACAAAAACAAAAGGTAGTCTCTTTGTCCAAAGAGCGCAAGATTTCACTGGGAAATTGAGGTGCGACCACGTTGCGTTTTGCGCTGTTTCGTGTCGCAGCCACTATGCCTACCCATGCAAGTGAGGTACCATTTTTTTCGGGAGACCTGGGGGAACGCTGGGTGGCTGGAAATTTGTTGATCCACGCAGATTCCAGAACTTTCCACCACAGAAATGTGAGGAAAATGTGTTTTTTTTGTCAAATTCTTAGCTTTGCAAGGAATTCTGGGTAACAAAATCTGGTGGTAGGCAGTCGAGTCACCCCATCCTGAATTCCCCTGGGTGTCTACTTTTCAAAAATGTATAGGTTTGCTAGGTTTCCCTAGGTGCTGGCAGAGCTAGGGCTCAAAAACAAAAGGTAGTCTCTTTGTCCAAAGAGCGCAAGATTTCACTGGGAAATTGAGGTGCGACCATTTTGCGTTTTGCGCTGTTTCATGTCGCAGCCAATATGCCTACCCACGCAAGTGAGGTACCATTGTTTTCGGGAGACCTGGGTGAACGCTGGGTGGGTGGAAATTTGTTGATCCACGCAGATTCCAGAACTTTCCACCACAGAAATGTGAGGAAAATGTGTTTTTTTGTCAAATTTTTAGGTTTGCAAGGGATTCTGGGTAACAAAACCTGGGGGTAGGCAGACAAGTCATCCAATCCTGAATTCCCCTGGGTGTCTAGTTTTCAAAAATGTATAGGTTTGCTAGGTTTCCCTAGGTGCTGGCAGAGCTAGGGCGCAAAAACAAAAGGTAGTCTTTTTGTCCAAAAAGTGCAAGATTTCGCTGGGAAATTGAGGTGCGACCATGTTGCGTTTTGCGCTATTTCATGTCGCAGCCACTATGCCTACCCACGCAAGTGAGGTACCATTTTTTTCGGGAGACCTGGGGGAACGCTGGGTGGGTGGAAATTTGTTGATCCACGCAGATTCCAGAACTTTCCACCACAGAAATGTGAGGAAAATGTGTTTTTTTGGACAAATTGTTAGCTTTGCAAGGGATTCTGGGTAACAAAACCTGGTGGTAGGCAGTCGAGTCACCCCATCCTGAATTCCCCTGGGTGTCTACTTTTCAAAAATGTATAGGTTTGCTAGGTTTCCCTGGGTGCTGACAGAACTTGGGCACAAAAACAAAAGGTAGTCTCTTTGTCCAAAGAGCGCAAGATTTCACTGGGAAATTGAGGTGCGACCACGTTGCGTTTTGCGCTGTTTCGTTTCGCAGCCACTATGCCTACCCATGCAAGTGAGGTACCAATTTTTTCGGGAGACCTGGGGGAACGCTGGGTGGGTGGAAATGTGTTGATCCACGCAGATTCCAGAACTTTCCACCACAGAAATGTGAGGAAAGTGTTTTTTTTTTTGTCAAAATCTTATCTTTGCAAGGGATTCTGGGTAACAAAACCTGGGGGTAGGCAGATGAGTCACCCCATCCTGAATTCCCCTGGGTGTCTAGTTTTCAAAAATGTATAGGTTTGCTAGGTTTCCCTAGGTGCTGGCAGAGCTAGGGCGCAAAAACAAAAGGTAGTCTCTTTGTCCAAAAAGCGCAAGATTTCACTGGGAAATTGAGGTGCGACCACGTTGCGTTTTGCGCTGTTTCATGTCGCAACCACTATGCCTAACAACGCAAGTGAGGTACAATTTTTTCGGGAGACCTGGGGGAACGCTGGGTGGGTGGAAATTTGTTGATCCACGCAGATTCCAGAACTTTCCACCACAGAAATGTGAGGAAAATGTGTTTTTTTGGACAAATTGTTAGCTTTGCAAGGGATTCTGGGTAACAAAACCTGGTGGTAGGCAGTCGAGTCACCCCCTCCTGAATTTCCCTGGGTGTCTACTTTTCAAAAATGTATAGGTTTGCTAGGTTTCCCTAGGTGCTGACAGAGCTTGGGCACAAAAACAAAAGGTAGTCTCTTTGTCCAAAGAGCGCAAGATTTCACTGGGAAATTGAGGTGCGACCACGTTGTGTTTTGCGCTGTTTCGTGTCGCAGCCACTATGCCTACCCATGCAAGTGAGGTACCATTTTTTTTGGAAGACCTGGGGGAACGCTGGGTGGCTGGAAATTTGTTGATCCACGCAGATTCCAGAACTTTCCACCACAGAAATGTGAGGAAAATGTGTTTTTTTTGTCAAATTCTTAGCTTTGCAAGGAATTCTGGGTAATAAAACCTGGTGGTAGGCAGTCGAGTCACCCCATCCTGAATTCCCCTGGGTGTCTACTTTTAAAAAATGTATAGGTTTGCTAGGTTTCCCTAGGTGCTGGCAGAGCTAGGGCTCAAAAACAAAAGGTTGTCTCTTTGTCCAAAGAGCGCAAGATTTCACTGGGAAATTGAGGTGCGACCATGTTGCGTTTTGCGCTGTTTCATGTCGCAGCCACTATGCCTACCCACGCAAGTGAGGTACCATTTTTTTCGGGAGACCTGGGGGAACGCTGGGTGGGTGGAAATTTGTTGATCCACGCAGATTCCAGAACTTTCCACCACAGAAATGTGAGGAAAATGTTTTTTTTTGGTCAAAATCTTATCTTTGCAAGGGATTCTGGGTAACAAAACCTGGAGGTAGGCAGATGAGTGACCCCATCCTGAATTCCCCTGGGTGTCTAGTTTTCAAAAATGTATAGGTTTGCTAGGTTTCCCTAGGTGCTGGCAGAGCTAGGGCGCAAAAACAAAAGGTAGTCTCTTTGTCCAAAAAGCGCAAGATTTCACTGGGAAATTGAGGTGCGACCACGTTGCGTTTTGCGCTGTTTCATGTCGCAGCCACTAAGCCTAACAATGCAAGTGAGGTACCATTTTTTTCGGGAGACCTGGGGGAACGCTGGGTGGGTGGAAATTTGTTGATCCACGCAGATTCCAGAACTTTCCACCACAGAAATGTGAGGAAAATGTGTTTTTTTGGACAAATTGTTAGCTTTGCAAGGGATTCTGGGTAACAAAACCTGGTGGTAGGTAGTCGAGTCACCCCATCCTGAATTCCCCTGGGTGTCTACTTTTCAAAAATGTATAGGTTTGCTAGGTTTCCCTAGGTGCTGACAGAGCTTGGGCACAAAAACAAAAGGTAGTCTCTTTGTCCAAAGAGCGCAAGATTTCACTGGGAAATTGAGGTGCGACCACGTTGCGTTTTGCGCTGTTTCGTGTCGCAGCCACTATGCCTACCCATGCAAGTGAGGTACCATTTTTTTCGGGAGACCTGGGTGAACGCTGGGTGGGTTGAAATTTCTTGATCCACGCAGATTCCAGAACTTTCCACCACAGAAATGTGAGGAAAATGTGTTTTTTTGTCAAATTTTTAGGTTTGCAAGGGATTCTGGGTAACAAAACCTGGGGGTAGGCAGACAAGTCATCCAATCCTGAATTCCCCTGGGTGTCTAGTTTTCAAAAATGTATAGGTTTGCTAGGTTTCCCTAGGGGCTGGCAGAGCTAGGGCGCAAAAACAAAAGGTAGTCTTTTTGTCCAAAAAGTGCAAGATTTCGCTGGGAAATTGAGGTGCGACAATGTTGCGTTTTGCGCTATTTCATGTCGCAGCCACTATGCCTACCCACGCAAGTGAGGTACCATTTTTTTCGGGAGACCTGGGGGAACGCTGGGTGGGTGGAAATTTGTTGATCCACGCAGACTCCAGAACTTTCCACCACAGAAATGTGAGGAAAATGTGTTTTTTTGGACAAATTGTTAGCTTTGCAAGGGATTCTGGGTAACAAAACCTGGTGGTAGGCAGTCGAGTCACCCCATCCTGAATTCCCCTGGGTGTCTACTTTTCAAAAATGTATAGGTTTGCTAGGTTTCCCTGGGTGCTGACAGAGCTTGGGCACAAAAACAAAAGGTAGTCTCTTTGTCCAAAGAGCGCAAGATTTCACTGGGAAATTGAGGTGCGACCACGTTGCGTTTTGCGCTGTTTCGTTTCGCAGCCACTATGCCTACCCATGCAAGTGAGGTACCATTTTTTTCGGGAGACCTGGGGGAACGCTGGGTCGGTGGAAATGTGTTGATCCACGCAGATTCCAGAACTTTCCACCACAGAAATGTGAGGAAAATGTGGGTTTTTTTGTCAAAATCTTATCTTTGCAAGGGATTCTGGGTAACAAAACCTGGGGGTAGGCAGATGAGTCACCCCATCCTGAATTCCCCTGGGTGTCTAGTTTTCAGAAATGTATAGGTTTGCTAGGTTTCCGAAGGTGCTGGCAGAGCTAGGGCGCAAAAACAAAAGGTAGTCTTTTTGTCCAAAAAGTGCAAGATTTCAATGGGAAATTGAGGTGTGACCATGTTGCGTTTTGCGCTATTTCATGTCGCAGCCACTATGCCTACCCACGCAAGTGAGGTACCATTTTTTTCGGGAGACCTGGGGGAACGCTGGGTGGGTGGAAATTTGTTCATCCACGCAGATTCCAGAACTTTCCACCACAGAAAGTGAGGAAAATGTGTTTTTTTGTCAAGTTTTTAGGTTTGCAAAGGGTTCTGGGTAACAAAACCTGGGGGTAGGCAGACGAGTCACCCCATCCTGAATTCCCCTGAGTATCTAGTTTTCACAAATTTATAGGTTTGCTAGGTTTCCCTAGGTGCTGGCAGAGCTAGGGTGCAAAAACAAAAGGTAGTCTTTTTGTCCAAAAAGTGCAAGATTTCACTGGGAAATTGAGGTGCGACCATGTTGCGTTTTGCGCTGTTTCATGTCGCAGCCACTATGCCTACCCACGCAAGTGAGGTACCATTTTTTTTGGGAGACCTGGGGAAACGCTGGGTGGGTGGAAATTTGTTGATCCACGCAGATTCCAGAACTTTCCACCACAGAAATGTGAGGAAAATGTGTTTTTTTTGTCAAAATCTTAGCTTTGCAAGGGATTCTGGGTAACAAAACCTGGGGGCAGGCAGACGAGTCACCCCATCCTGAATTCCCCTGGGTGTCTAGTTTTCAAAAATGTATAGGTTTGCTAGGTTTCCCTAGGTGCTGGCAGAGCTAGGGCGCAAAAACAAAAGGTAGTCTTTTTGTCCAAAAAGTGCAAGATTTCACTGGGAAATTGAGGTGCGACCATGTTGCGTTTTGCGCTGTTTCATGTCGCAGCCACTATGCCTACCCATGCAAGTGAGGTACCATTTTTTTGGGAGACCTGGGGGAACGCTGGGTGGGTAGAAATTTGTTGATCCACGCAGATTCCAGAACTTTCCACCACAGAAATGTGAGGAAAATGTGTTTTTTTTTGTCAAAATCTTATCTTTGCAAGGGATTCTGGGTAACAAAACCTAGGGGTAGGCAGATGAGTCACCCCATCCTGAATTCCCCTGGGTGTCTAGTTTTCAAAAATGGATAGGTTTGCTAGGTTTCCCTAGGTGCTGGCAGAGCTAGGGCGCAAAAACAAAAGGTAGTCTCTTTGTCCAAAAAGCGCAAGATTTCACTGGGAAATTGAGGTGCGGCCACGTTGCGTTTTGCGCTGTTTCATGTCGCAGCCACTATGCCTAACAACGCAAGTGAGGTACAATTTTTTCGGGAGACCTGGGGGAACGCTGGGTGGGTGGAAATTTGTTGATCCACGCAGATTCCAGAACTTTCCACCACAGAAATGTGAGGAAAATGTGTTTTTTTGGACAAATTGTTAGCTTTGCAAGGGATTCTGGGTAACAAAACCTGGTGGTAGGCAGTCGAGTCACCCCATCCTGAATTCCCCTGGGTGTCTACTTTTCAAAAATGTATAGGTTTGCTAGGTTTCCCTAGGTGCTGACAGAGCTTGGGCACAAAAACAAAAGGTAGTCTCTTTGTCCAAAGAGCGCAAGATTTCACTGGGAAATTGAGGTGCGACCACGTTGTGTTTTGCGCTGTTTCGTGTCGCAGCCACTATGCCTACCCATGCAAGTGAGGTACCATTTTTTTTGGGAGACCTGGGGGAACGCTGGGTGGCTGGAAATTTGTTGATCCACGCAGATTCCAGAACTTTCCACCACAGAAATGTGAGGAAAATTTGTTTTTTTTGTCAAATTCTTAGCTTTGCAAGGAATTCTGGGTAATAAAACCTGGTGGTAGGCAGTCGAGTCACCCCATCCTGAATTCCCCTGGGTGTCTACTTTTTAAAAATGTATAGGTTTGCTAGGTTTCCCTAGGTGCTGGCAGAGCTAGGGCTCAAAAACAAAAGGTTGTCTCTTTGTCCAAAGAGCGCAAGATTTCACTGGGAAATTGAGGTGCGACCATGTTGCGTTTTGCGCTGTTTCATGTCGCAGCCACTATGCATACCCACGCAAGTGAGGTACCATTTTTTTCGGGAGACCTGGGGGAACGCTGGGTGGGTGGAAATTTGTTGATCCACGCAGATTCCAGAACTTTCCACCACAGAAATGTGAGGAAAATGTGTTTTTTTTGGACAAATTGTTAGCTTTGCAAGGGATTCTGGGTAACAAAACCTAGTGGTAGGCAGTCGAGTCACCCCATCCTGAATTCCCCTGGGTGTCTACTTTTCAAAAATGTATAGGTTTGCTAGGTTTCCCTAGGTGCTGGCAGAGCTAGGGCGCAAAAACAAAAGGTAGTCTCTTTGTCCAAAAAGCGCAAGATTTCACTGGGAAATTGAGGTGCGACCACGTTGCGTTTTGCGCTGCTTCATGTCGCAGCCACTATGCCTAACAACGCAATTGAGGTACCATTTTTTTCGGGAGACCTGGGGGAACGCTGGGTGGGTGGAAATTTGTTGATCCACGCAGATTCCAGAATTTTCCACCACAGAAATGTGAGGAAAATGTGTTTTTTTTGGACAAATTGTTAGCTTTGCAAGGGATTCTGGGTAACAAAACCTAGTGGTAGGCAGTCGAGTCACCCCATCCTGAATTCCCCTGGGTGTCTACTTTTCAAAAATGTATAGGTTTGCTAGGTTTCCCTAGGTGCTGACAGAGCT
The DNA here is from genome assembly GCF_964261635.1 of Lissotriton helveticus. NCBI lineage: Eukaryota > Metazoa > Chordata > Amphibia > Caudata > Salamandridae > Lissotriton > Lissotriton helveticus. The sequence goes on along the minus strand of NW_027612033.1, from coordinate 111,090 downwards.
TGGGCACAAAAACAAAAGGTAGTCTCTTTGTCCAAAGAGCGCAAGATTTCACTGGGAAATTGAGGTGCGACCACGTTGCGTTTTGCGCTGTTTCGTGTTGCAGCCACTCTGCCTACCCATGCAAGTGAGGTACCATTTTTTTCGGGAGACCTGGGGGAACGCTGGGTGGCTGGAAATTTGTTGATCCACGCAGATTCCAGAACTTTCCACCACAGAAATGTGAGGAAAATTTGTTTTTTTTGTCAAATTCTTAGCTTTGCAAGGAATTCTGGGTAATAAAACCTGGTGGTAGGCAGTCGAGTCACCCCATCCTGAATTCCCCTGGGTGTCTACTTTTCAAAAATGTATAGGTTTGCTAGGTTTCCCTAGGTGCTGGCAGAGCTAGGGCTCAAAAACAAAAGGTTGTCTCTTTGTCCAAAGAGCGCAAGATTTCACTGGGAAATTGAGGTGCGACCATGTTGCGTTTTGCGCTGTTTCATGTCGCAGCCACTATGCATACCCACGCAAGTGAGGTACCATTTTTTTCGGGAGACCTGGGGGAACGCTGGGTGGGTGGAAATTTGTTGATCCACGCAGATTCCAGAACTTTCCACCACAGAAATGTGAGGAAAATGTGTTTTTTTTGGACAAATTGTTAGCTTTGCAAGGGATTCTGGGTAACAAAACCTAGTGGTAGGCAGTCGAGTCACCCCATCCTGAATTCCCCTGGGTGTCTACTTTTCAAAAATGTATAGGTTTGCTAGGTTTCCCTAGGTGCTGGCAGAGCTAGGGCGCAAAAACAAAAGGTAGTCTCTTTGTCCAAAAAGCGCAAGATTTCACTGGGAAATTGAGGTGCGACCACGTTGCGTTTTGCGCTGCTTCATGTCGCAGCCACTATGCCTAACAACGCAATTGAGGTACCATTTTTTTCGGGAGACCTGGGGGAACGCTGGGTGGGTGGAAATTTGTTGATCCACGCAGATTCCAGAATTTTCCACCACAGAAATGTGAGGAAAATGTGTTTTTTTTGGACAAATTGTTAGCTTTGCAAGGGATTCTGGGTAACAAAACCTAGTGGTAGGCAGTCGAGTCACCCCATCCTGAATTCCCCTGGGTGTCTACTTTTCAAAAATGTATAGGTTTGCTAGGTTTCCCTAGGTGCTGACAGAGCTTGGGCACAAAAACAAAAGGTAGTCTCTTTGTCCAAAGAGCGCAAGATTTCACTGGGAAATTGAGGTGCGACCACGTTGCGTTTTGCGCTGTTTCGTGTTGCAGCCACTCTGCCTACCCATGCAAGTGAGGTACCATTTTTTTCGGGAGACCTGGGGGAACGCTGGGTGGCTGGAAATTTGTTGATCCACGCAGATTCCAGAACTTTCCACCACAGAAATGTGAGGAAAATGTGTTTTTTTGGACAAATTGTTAGCTTTGCAAGGGATTCTGGGTAACAAAACCTGGTGGTAGGCAGTCGAGTCACCCCATCCTGAATTCCCCTGGGTGTCTACTTTTCAAAAATGTATAGGTTTGCTAGGTTTCCCTGGGTGCTGACAGAGCTTGGGCACAAAAACAAAAGGTAGTCTCTTTGTCCAAAGAGCGCAAGATTTCACTGGGAAATTGAGGTGCGACCACGTTGCGTTTTGCGCTGTTTCGTGTCGCAGCCACTATGCCTACCCATGCAAGTGAGGTACCATTTTTTTCGGGAGACCTGGGGGAACGCTGGGTGGCTGGAAATTTGTTGATCCACGCAGATTCCAGAACTTTCCACCACAGAAATGTGAGGAAAATGTGTTTTTTTTGTCAAATTCTTAGCTTTGCAAGGAATTCTGGGTAACAAAACCTGGTGGTAGGCAGTTGAGTCACCCCATACTGAATTCCCCTGGGTGTCTACTTTTCAAAAATGTATAGGTTTGCTAGGTTTCCCTAGGTGCTGGCAGAGCTAGGGCTCAAAAACAAAAGGTAGTCTCTTTGTCCAAAGAGCGCAAGATTTCACTGGGAAATTGAGGTGCGACCATGTTGCGTTTTGCGCTGTTTCATGTCGCAGCCAATATGCCTACCCACGCAAGTGAGGTACCATTTTTTTCGGGAGACCTGGGTGAACGCTGGGTGGGTTGAAATTTCTTGATCCACGCAGATTCCAGAACTTTCCACCACAGAAATGTGAGGAAAATGTGTTTTTTTGTCAAATGTTTAGGTTTGCAAGGGATTCTGGGTAACAAAACCTGGGGGTAGGCAGATGAGTCATCCCATCCTGAATTCCCCTGGGTGTCTAGTTTTTTAAAAATGTATAGGTTTGCTAGGTTTCCCTAGGTGCTGGCAGAGCTAGGGCGCAAAAACAAAAGGTAGTCTTTTTGTCCAAAAAGTGCAAGATTTCACTGGGAAATTGAGGTGCGACCATGTTGCGTTTTGCGCTGTTACATGTCGCAGCCACTATGCCTACCCACGCAAGTGAGGTGCCATTTTTTTGGGAGACCTGGGGGAACGCTGGGTGGGTGGAAATTTGTTGATCCACGCAGATTCCAGAACTTTCCACCACAGAAATGTGAGGAAAATGTGTTTTTTTTGGTCAAAATCTTAGCTTTGCAAGGGATTCTGGGTAACAAACCTTGGGGGTAGGCAGACGAGTCACCCCATCCTAAATTTCCCTGGGTGTCTAGTTTTCAAAAATGTATAGGTTTCCTAGGTTTCCCTAGGTGCTGGCAGAGCTAGGGCGCAAAAACAAAAGGTAGTCTTTTTGTCCAAAAAGTGCAAGATTTCACTGGGAAATTGAGGTGCGACCATGTTGTGTTTTGCGCTGTTTCATGTCGCAGCCACTATGCCTACCCACGCAAGTGAGGTACCATTTTTTTCGGGAGACCTGGGGGAACGCTGGGTGGGTGGAAATGTGTTGATCCATGCAGATTCCAGAACTTTCCACCACAGAAATGTGAGGAAAATGTGTTTTTTTTGTCAAAATCTTATCTTTGCAAGGGATTCTGGGTAACAAAACCTGGGGGTAGGCAGATGAGTCACCCCATCCTGAATTCCCCTGGGTGTCTAAAAATGTATAGGTTTGCTAGGTTTCCCTAGGTGCTGGCAGAGCTAGGGCGCAAAAACAAAAGGTAGTCTCTTTGTCCAAAAAGCGCAAGATTTCACTGGGAAATTGAGGTGCGACCACGTTGCGTTTTGCGCTGTTTCATGTCGCAGCCACTATGCCTACCCACGCAAGTGAGGTACCATTTTTTTTGGGAGACCCGGGGAAACGCTGGGTGGGTAGAAATTTGTTGATCCACGCAGATTCCAGAACTTTCCACCACAGAAATGTGAGGAAAATGTGTTTTTTTTGTCAAAATCTTATCTTTGCAAGGGATTCTGGGTAACAAAACCTAGGGGTAGGCAGATGAGTCACCCCATCCTGAATTCCCCTGGGTGTCTAGTTTTCAAAAATGTATAGGTTTGCTAGGTTTCCCTAGGTGCTGGCAGAGCTAGGGCGCAAAAACAAAAGGTAGTCTCTTTGTCCAAAAAGCGCAAGATTTCAGTGGGAAATTGAGGTGCGACCACGTTGTGTTTTGCGCTGTTTCATGTCGCAGCCACTATGCCTAACAACGCAAGTGAGGTACAATTTTTTCGGGAGACCTGGGGGAACGCTGGGTGGGTGGAAATTTGTTGATCCACGCAGATTCCAGAACTTTCCACCACAGAAATGTGAGGAAAATGTGTTTTTTTGGACAAATTGTTAGCTTTGCAAGGGATTCTGGGTAACAAAACCTGGTGGTAGGTAGTCGAGTCACCCCATCCTGAATTCCCCTGGGTGTCTACTTTTCAAAAATGTATAGGTTTGCTAGGTTTCCCTAGGTGCTGACAGAGCTTGGGCACAAAAACAAAAGGTAGTCTCTTTGTCCAAAGAGCGCAAGATTTCACTGGGAAATTGAGGTGCGACCACGTTGCGTTTTGCGCTGTTTCGTGTCGCAGCCACTATGCCTACCCATGCAAGTGAGGTACCATTTTTTTCGGGAGACCTGGGGGAACGCTGGGTGGCTGGAAATTTGTTGATCCACGCAGATTCCAGAACTTTCCACCACAGAAATGTGAGGAAAATGTGTTTTTTTTGTCAAATTCTTAGCTTTGCAAGGAATTCTGGGTAACAAAATCTGGTGGTAGGCAGTCGAGTCACCCCATCCTGAATTCCCCTGGGTGTCTACTTTTCAAAAATGTATAGGTTTGCTAGGTTTCCCTAGGTGCTGGCAGAGCTAGGGCTCAAAAACAAAAGGTAGTCTCTTTGTCCAAAGAGCGCAAGATTTCACTGGGAAATTGAGGTGCGACCATGTTGCGTTTTGCGCTGTTTCATGTCGCAGCCAATATGCCTACCCACGCAAGTGAGGTACCATTGTTTTCGGGAGACCTGGGTGAACGCTGGGTGGGTGGAAATTTGTTGATCCACGCAGATTCCAGAACTTTCCACCACAGAAATGTGAGGAAAATGTGTTTTTTTGTCAAATTTTTAGGTTTGCAAGGGATTCTGGGTAACAAAACCTGGGGGTAGGCAGACAAGTCATCCAATCCTGAATTCCCCTGGGTGTCTAGTTTTCAAAAATGTATAGGTTTGCTAGGTTTCCCTAGGTGCTGGCAGAGCTAGGGCGCAAAAACAAAAGGTAGTCTTTTTGTCCAAAAAGTGCAAGATTTCGCTGGGAAATTGAGGTGCGACCATGTTGCGTTTTGCGCTATTTCATGTCGCAGCCACTATGCCTACCCACGCAAGTGAGGTACCATTTTTTTCGGGAGACCTGGGGGAACGCTGGGTGGGTGGAAATTTGTTGATCCACGCAGATTCCAGAACTTTCCACCACAGAAATGTGAGGAAAATGTGTTTTTTTGGACAAATTGTTAGCTTTGCAAGGGATTCTGGGTAACAAAACCTGGTGGTAGGCAGTCGAGTCACCCCATCCTGAATTCCCCTGGGTGTCTACTTTTCAAAAATGTATAGGTTTGCTAGATTTCCCTGGGTGCTGACAGAGCTTGGGCACAAAAACAAAAGGTAGTCTCTTTGTCCAAAGAGCGCAAGATTTCACTGGGAAATTGAGGTGCGACCACGTTGCGTTTTGCGCTGTTTCGTTTCGCAGCCACTATGCCTACCCATGCAAGTGAGGTACCAATTTTTTCGGGAGACCTGGGGGAACGCTGGGTGGGTGGAAATGTGTTGATCCACGCAGATTCCAGAACTTTCCACCACAGAAATGTGAGGAAAGTGGGGTTTTTTTTGTCAAAATCTTATCTTTGCAAGGGATTCTGGGTAACAAAACCTGGGGGTAGGCAGATGAGTCACCCCATCCTGAATTCCCCTGGGTGTCTAGTTTTCAAAAATGTATAGGTTTGCTAGGTTTCCGAAGGTGCTGGCAGAGCTAGGGCGCAAAAACAAAAGGTAGTCTTTTTGTCCAAAAAGTGCAAGATTTCACTGGGAAATTGAGGTGTGACCATGTTGCGTTTTGCGCTGTTTCATGTCGCAGCCAATATGCCTACCCACGCAAGTGAGGTACCATTTTTTTCGGGAGACCTGGGTGAACGCTGGGTGGGTGGAAATTTGTTGATCCACGCAGATTCCAGAACTTTCCACCACAGAAATGTGAGGAAAATGTGTTGTTTTGTCAAATTTTTAGGTTTGCAAGGGATTCTGGGTAACACAACCTGGGGGTAGGCAGACGAGTCATCCCATCCTGAATTCCCCTGGGTGTCTAGTTTTCAAAAATGAATAGGTTTGCTAGGTTTCCCTAGGTGCTGGCAGAGCTAGGGCGCAAAAACAAAAGGTAGTCTTTTTGTCCAAAAAGTGCAAGATTTCACTGGGAAATTGAGGTGCGACCATGTTGCGTTTTGCGCTATTTCATGTCGCAGCCACTATGCCTACCCACGCAAGTGAGGTACCATTTTTTTCGGGAGACCTGGGGGAACGCTGGGTGGGTGGAAATTTGTTCATCCACGCAGATTCCAGAACTTTCCACCACAGAAAGTGAGGAAAATGTGTTTTTTTGTCAAGATTTTAGGTTTGCAAAGGGTTCTGGGTAACAAAACCTGGGGGTAGGCAGACGAGTCACCCCATCCTGAATTCCCCTGGGTATCTAGTTTTCAAAAATTTATAGGTTTGCTAGGTTTCCCTAGGTGCTGGCAGAGCTAGGGCGCAAAAACAAAAGGTAGTCTTTTTGTCCAAAAAGTGCAAGATTTCACTGGGAAATTGAGGTGCGACCATGTTGCGTTTTGCGCTGTTTCATGTCGCAGCCACTATGCCTACCCACGCAAGTGAGGTACCATTTTTTTTGGGAGACCTGGGGAAACGCTGGGTGGGTGGAAATTTGTTGATCCACGCAGATTCCAGAACTTTCCACCACAGAAATGTGAGGAAAATGTGGTTTTTTTGTCAAAATCTTATCTTTGCAAGGGATTCTGGGTAACAAAACCTGGGGGCAGGCAGACGAGTCACCCCATCCTGAATTCCCCTGGGTGTCTAGTTTTCAAAAATGTATAGGTTTGCTAGGTTTCCCTAGGTGCTGGCAGAGCTAGGGCGCAAAAACAAAAGGTAGTCTCTTTGTCCAAAAAGCGCAAGATTTCACTGGGAAATTGAGGTGCGACCACGTTGCGTTTTGCGCTGTTTCATGTCGCAGCCACTATGCCTAACAACGCAAGTGAGGTACAATTTTTTTGGGAGACCTGGGGGAACGCTGGGTGGGTGGAAATTTGTTGATCCACGCAGATTCCAGAACTTTCCACCACAGAAATGTGAGGAAAATGTGTTTTTTTGGACAAATTGTTAGCTTTGCAAGGGATTCTGGGTAACAAAACCTGGTGGTAGGCAGTCGAGTCACCCCATCCTGAATTCCCCTGGGTGTCTACTTTTCAAAAATGTATAGGTTTGCTAGGTTTCCCTAGGTGCTGACAGAGCTTGGGCACAAAAACAAAAGGTAGTCTCTTTGTCCAAAGAGCGCAAGATTTCACTGGGAAATTGAGGTGCGACCACGTTGTGTTTTGCGCTGTTTCGTGTCGCAGCCACTATGCCTACCCATGCAAGTGAGGTACCATTTTTTTTGGGAGACCTGGGGGAACGCTGGGTGGCTGGAAATTTGTTGATCCACGCAGATTCCAGAACTTTCCACCACAGAAATGTGAGGAAAATTTGTTTTTTTTGTCAAATTCTTAGCTTTGCAAGGAATTCTGGGTAATAAAACCTGGTGGTAGGCAGTCGAGTCACCCCATCCTGAATTCCCCTGGGTGTCTACTTTTCAAAAATGTATAGGTTTGCTAGGTTTCCCTAGGTGCTGGCAGAGCTAGGGCTCAAAAACAAAAGGTTGTCTCTTTGTCCAAAGAGCGCAAGATTTCACTGGGAAATTGAGGTGCGACCATGTTGCGTTTTGCGCTGTTTCATGTCGCAGCCACTATGCATACCCACGCAAGTGAGGTACCATTTTTTTCGGGAGACCTGGGGGAACGCTGGGTGGGTGGAAATTTGTTGATCCACGCAGATTCCAGAACTTTCCACCACAGAAATGTGAGGAAAATGTGTTTTTTTTGACAAATTGTTAGCTTTGCAAGGGATTCTGGGTAACAAAACCTAGTGGTAGGCAGTCGAGTCACCCCATCCTGAATTCCCCTGGGTGTCTACTTTTCAAAAATGTATAGGTTTGCTAGGTTTCCCTAGGTGCTGGCAGAGCTAGGGCGCAAAAACAAAAGGTAGTCTCTTTGTCCAAAAAGCGCAAGATTTCACTGGGAAATTGAGGTGCGACCACGTTGCGTTTTGCGCTGCTTCATGTCGCAGCCACTATGCCTAACAACGCAATTGAGGTACCATTTTTTTCGGGAGACCTGGGGGAACGCTGGGTGGGTGGAAATTTGTTGATCCACGCAGATTCCAGAATTTTCCACCACAGAAATGTGAGGAAAATGTGTTTTTTTTGGACAAATTGTTAGCTTTGCAAGGGATTCTGGGTAACAAAACCTAGTGGTAGGCAGTCGAGTCACCCCATCCTGAATTCCCCTGGGTGTCTACTTTTCAAAAATGTATAGGTTTGCTAGGTTTCCCTAGGTGCTGACAGAGCTTGGGCACAAAAACAAAAGGTAGTCTCTTTGTCCAAAGAGCGCAAGATTTCACTGGGAAATTGAGGTGCGACCACGTTGCGTTTTGCGCTGTTTCGTGTTGCAGCCACTCTGCCTACCCATGCAAGTGAGGTACCATTTTTTTCGGGAGACCTGGGGGAACGCTGGGTGGCTGGAAATTTGTTGATCCACGCAGATTCCAGAACTTTCCACCACAGAAATGTGAGGAAAATGTGTTTTTTTTGTCAAATTCTTAGCTTTGCAAGGAATTCTGGGTAACAAAACCTAGTGGTAGGCAGTCGAGTCACCCCATCCTGAATTCCCCTGGGTGTCTACTTTTCAAAAATATATAGGTTTGCTAGGTTTCCCTAGGTGCTGGCAGAGCTAGGGCTCAAAAACAAAAGGTAGTCTCTTTGTCCAAAGAGCGCAAGATTTCACTGGGAAATTGAGGTGCGACCATGTTGCGTTTTGCGCTGTTTCATGTCGCAGCCACTATGCATACCCACGCAAGTGAGGTACCATTTTTTTCGGGAGACCTGGGGGAACGCTGGGTGGGTGGAAATTTGTTGATCCACGCAGATTCCAGAACTTTCCACCACAGAAATGTGAGGAAAATGTGTTTTTTTTGACAAATTGTTAGCTTTGCAAGGGATTCTGGGTAACAAAACCTAGTGGTAGGCAGTCGAGTCACCCCATCCTGAATTCCCCTGGGTGTCTACTTTTCAAAAATGTATAGGTTTGCTAGGTTTCCCTAGGTGCTGGCAGAGCTAGGGCGCAAAAACAAAAGGTAGTCTCTTTGTCCAAAAAGCGCAAGATTTCACTGGGAAATTGAGGTGCGACCACGTTGCGTTTTGCGCTGCTTCATGTCGCAGCCACTATGCCTAACAACGCAATTGAGGTACCATTTTTTTCGGGAGACCTGGGGGAACGCTGGGTGGGTGGAAATTTGTTGATCCACGCAGATTCCAGAATTTTCCACCACAGAAATGTGAGGAAAATGTGTTTTTTTTGGACAAATTGTTTGCTTTGCAAGGGATTCTGGGTAACAAAACCTAGTGGTAGGCAGTCGAGTCACCCCATCCTGAATTCCCCTGGGTGTCTACTTTTCAAAAATGTATAGGTTTGCTAGGTTTCCCTAGGTGCTGACAGAGCTTGGGCACAAAAACAAAAGGTAGTCTCTTTGTCCAAAGAGCGCAAGATTTCACTGGGAAATTGAGGTGCGACCACGTTGCGTTTTGCGCTGTTTCGTGTTGCAGCCACTCTGCCTACCCATGCAAGTGAGGTACCATTTTTTTCGGGAGACCTGGGGGAACGCTGGGTGGCTGGAAATTTGTTGATCCACGCAGATTCCAGAACTTTCCACCACAGAAATGTGAGGAAAATGTGTTTTTTTTGTCAAATTCTTAGCTTTGCAAGGAATTCTGGGTAACAAAACCTAGTGGTAGGCAGTCGAGTCACCCCATCCTGAATTCCCCTGGGTGTCTACTTTTCAAAAATATATAGGTTTGCTAGGTTTCCCTAGGTGCTGGCAGAGCTAGGGCTCAAAAACAAAAGGTAGTCTCTTTGTCCAAAGAGCGCAAGATTTCACTGGGAAATTGAGGTGCGACCATGTTGCGTTTTGCGCTGTTTCATGTCGCAGCCAATATGCCTACCCACGCAAGTGAGGTACCATTTTTTTCGGGAGACCTGGGTGAACGCTGGGTGGGTGGAAATTTGTTGATCCACGCAGATTCCAGAACTTTCCACCACAGAAATGTGAGGAAAATGTGTTTTTTTGTCAAATTTTTAGGTTTGCAAGGGATTCTGGGTAACAAAACCTGGGTGTAGGCAGACAAGTCATCCAATCCTGAATTTCCCTGGGTGTCTACTTTTCAAAAATGTATAGGTTTGCTAGGTTTCCCTAGGTGCTGGCAGAGCTAGGGCGCAAAAACAAAAGGTAGTCTTTTTGTCCAAAAAGTGCAAGATTTCACTGGGAAAATGAGGTGCGACCATGTTGCGTTTTGCGCTATTTCATGTCGCAGCCACTATGCCTACCCACGCAAGTGAGGTACCATTTTTTTCGGGAGACCTGGGGGAACGCTGGGTGGGGGGAAATTTGTTGATCCACGCAGATTCCAGAACTTTCCACCACAGAAATGTGAGGAAAATGTGTTTTTTTGGACAAATTGTTAGCTTTGCAAGGGATTCTGGGTAACAAAACCTGGTGGTAGGCAGTCGAGTCACCCCATCCTGAATTCCCCTGGGTGTCTACTTTTCAAAAATGTATAGGTTTGCTAGGTTTCCCTGGGTGCTGACAGAGCTTGGGCACAAAAACAAAAGGTAGTCTCTTTGTCCAAAGAGCGCAAGATTTCACTGGGAAATTGAGGTGCGACCACGTTGCGTTTTGCGCTGTTTCGTGTCGCAGCCACTATGCCTACCCATGCAAGTGAGGTACCATTTTTTTCGGGAGACCTGGGGGAACGCTGGGTGGCTGGAAATTTGTTGATCCACGCAGATTCCAGAACTTTCCACCACAGAAATGTGAGGAAAATGTGTTTTTTTTGTCAAATTCTTAGCTTTGCAAGGAATTCTGGGTAACAAAACCTGGTGGTAGGCAGTTGAGTCACCCCATACTGAATTCCCCTGGGTGACTACTTTTCAAAAATGTATAGGTTTGCTAGGTTTCCCTAGGTGCTGGCAGAGCTAGGGCTCAAAAACAAAAGGTAGTCTCTTTGTCCAAAGAGCGCAAGATTTCACTGGGAAATTGAGGTGCGACCATGTTGCGTTTTGCGCTGTTTCATGTCGCAGCCAATATGCCTACCCACGCAAGTGAGGTACCATTTTTTTCGGGAGACCTGGGTGAACGCTGGGTGGGTTGAAATTTCTTGATCCACGCAGATTCCAGAACTTTCCACCACAGAAATGTGAGGAAAATGTGTTTTTTTGTCAAATGTTTAGGTTTGCAAGGGATTCTGGGTAACAAAACCTGGGGGTAGGCAGATGAGTCATCCCATCCTGAATTCCCCTGGGTGTCTAGTTTTTTAAAAATGTATAGGTTTGCTAGGTTTCCCTAGGTGCTGGCAGAGCTAGGGCGCAAAAACAAAAGGTAGTCTTTTTGTCCAAAAAGTGCAAGATTTCACTGGGAAATTGAGGTGCGACCATGTTGCGTTTTGCGCTGTTTCATGTCGCAGCCACTATGCCTACCCACGCAAGTGAGGTGCCATTTTTTTGGGAGACCTGGGGGAACGCTGGGTGGGTGGAAATTTGTTGATCCACGCAGATTCCAGAACTTTCCACCACAGAAATGTGAGGAAAATGTGTTTTTTTTGGTCAAAATCTTAGCTTTGCAAGGGATTCTGGGTAACAAACCTTGGGGGTAGGCAGACGAGTCACCCCATCCTAAATTTCTCTGGGTGTCTAGTTTTCAAAAATGTATAGGTTTCCTAGGTTTCCCTAGGTGCTGGCAGAGCTAGGGCGCAAAAACAAAAGGTAGTCTTTTTGTCCAAAAAGTGCAAGATTTCACTGGGAAATTGAGGTGCGACCATGTTGTGTTTTGCGCTGTTTCATGTCGCAGCCACTATGCCTACCCACGCAAGTGAGGTACCATTTTTTTCGGGAGACCTGGGGGAACGCTGGGTGGGTGGAAATTTGTTGATCCATGCAGATTCCAGAACTTTCCACCACAGAAATGTGAGGAAAATGTGTTTTTTTTGTCAAAATCTTATCTTTGCAAGGGATTCTGGGTAACAAAACCTGGGGGTAGGCAGATGAGTCACCACATCCTGAATTCCCCTGGGTGTCTAAAAATTTATAGGTTTGCTAGGTTTCCCTAGGTGCTGGCAGAGCTAGGGCGCAAAAACAAAAGGTAGTCTCTTTGTCCAAAAAGCGCAAGATTTCACTGGGAAATTGAGGTGCGACCACGTTGCGTTTTGCGCTGTTTCATGTCGCAGCCACTATGCCTACCCACGCAAGTGAGGTACCATTTTTTTTGGGAGACCCGGGGAAACGCTGGGTGGGTGGAAATTTGTTGATCCACGCAGATTCCAGAACTTTCCACCACAGAAATGTGAGGAAAATGTGTTTTTTTTGTCAAAATCTTAGCTTTGCAAGGGATTCTGGGTAACAAAACCTGGGGGCAGGCAGACGAGTCACCCCATCCTGAATTTCCCTGGGTGTCTAGTTTTCAAAAATGTATAGGTTTGCTAGGTTTCCCTAGGTGCTGGCAGAGCTAGGGCGCAAAAACAAAAGGTAGTCTTTTTGTCCAAAAAGTGCAAGATGTCACTGGGAAATTGAGGTGCGACCATGTTGCGTTTGCGCTGTTTCATGTCGCAGCCACTATGCCTACCCATGCAAGTGAGGTACCATTTTTTTTGGGAGACCTGGGGAAACGCTGGGTGGGTAGAAATTTGTTGATCCACGCAGATTCCAGAACTTTCCACCACAGAAATGTGAGGAAAATGTGTTTTTTTTGTCAAAATCTTATCTTTGCAAGGGATTCTGGGTAACAAAACCTAGGGGTAGGCAGATGAGTCACCCCATCCTGAATTCCCCTGGGTGTCTAGTTTTCAAAAATGTATAGGTTTGCTAGGTTTCCCTAGGTGCTGGCAGAGCTAGGGCGCAAAAACAAAAGGTAGTCTCTTTGTCCAAAAAGCGCAAGATTTCAGTGGGAAATTGAGGTGCGACCACGTTGCGTTTTGCGCTGTTTCATGTCGCAGCCACTATGCCTAACAACGCAAGTGAGGTACAATTTTTTCGGGAGACCTGGGGGAACGCTGGGTGGGTGGAAATTTGTTGATCCACGCAGATTCCAGAACTTTCCACCACAGAAATGTGAGGAAAATGTGTTTTTTGGACAAATTGTTAGCTTTGCAAGGGATTCTGGGTAACAAAACCTGGTGGTAGGTAGTCGAGTCACCCCATCCTGAATTCCCCTGGGTGTCTACTTTTCAAAAATGTATAGGTTTGCTAGGTTTCCCTAGGTGCTGGCAGAGCTAGGGCGCAAAAACAAAAGGTAGTCTTTTTGTCCAAAAAGTGCAAGATTTCGCTGGGAAATTGAGGTGCGACCATGTTGCGTTTTGCGCTATTTCATGTCGCAGCCACTATGCCTACCCACGCAAGTGAGGTACCATTTTTTTCGGGAGACCTGGGGGAACGCTGGGTGGGTGGAAATTTGTTGATCCACGCAGATTCCAGAACTTTCCACCACAGAAATGTGAGGAAAATGTGTTTTTTTGGACAAATTGTTAGCTTTGCAAGGGATTCTGGGTAACAAAACCTGGTGGTAGGCAGTCGAGTCACCCCATCCTGAATTCCCCTGGGTGTCTACTTTTCAAAAATGTATAGGTTTGCTAGGTTTCCCTGGGTGCTGACAGAGCTTGGGCACAAAAACAAAAGGTAGTCTCTTTGTCCAAAGAGCGCAAGATTTCACTGGGAAATTGAGGTGCGACCACGTTGCGTTTTGCGCTGTTTCGTTTCGCAGCCACTATGCCTACCCATGCAAGTGAGGTACCATTTTTTTCGGGAGACCTGGGGGAACGCTGGGTGGGTGGAAATGTGTTGATCCACGCAGATTCCAGAACTTTCCACCACAGAAATGTGAGGAAAATGTGGGTTTTTTTGTCAAAATCTTATCTTTGCAAGGGATTCTGGGTAACAAAACCTGGGGGTAGGCAGATGAGTCACCCCATCCTGAATTCCCCTGGGTGTCTAGTTTTCAAAAATGTATAGGTTTGCTAGGTTTCCGAAGGTGCTGGCAGAGCTAGGGCGCAAAAACAAAAGGTAGTCTTTTTGTCCAAAAAGTGCAAGATTTCACTGGGAAATTGAGGTGTGACCATGTTGCGTTTTGCGCTGTTTCATGTCGCAGCCAATATGCCTACCCACGCAAGTGAGGTACCATTTTTTTCGGGAGACCTGGGTGAACGCTGGGTGGGTGGAAATTTGTTGATCCACGCAGATTCCAGAACTTTTCACCACAGAAATGTGAGGAAAATGTGTTGTTTTGTCAAATTTTTAGGTTTGCAAGGGATTCTGGGTAACACAACCTGGGGGTAGGCAGACGAGTCATCCCATCCTGAATTCCCCTGGGTGTCTAGTTTTCAAAAATGAATAGGTTTGCTAGGTTTCCCTAGGTGCTGGCAGAGCTAGGGCGCAAAAACAAAAGGTAGTCTTTTTGTCCAAAAAGTGCAAGATTTCACTGGGAAATTGAGGTGCGACCATGTTGCGTTTTGCGCTATTTCATGTCGCAGCCACTATGCCTACCCACGCAAGTGAGGTACCATTTTTTTCGGGAGACCTGGGGGAACGCTGGGTGGGTGGAAATTTGTTCATCCACGCAGATTCCAGAACTTTCCACCACAGAAAGTGAGGAAAATGTGTTTTTTTGTCAAGTTTTTAGGTTTGCAAAGGGTTCTGGGTAACAAAACCTGGGGGTAGGCAGACGAGTCACCCCATCCTAAATTCCCCTGGGTATCTAGTTTTCAAAAATTTATAGGTTTGCTAGGTTTCCCTAGGTGCTGGCAGAGCTAGGGCGCAAAAACAAAAGGTAGTCTTTTTGTCCAAAAAGTGCAAGATTTCACTGGGAAATTGAGGTGCGACCATGTTGCGTTTTGCGCTGTTTCATGTCGCAGCCACTATGCCTACCCACGCAAGTGAGGTACCATTTTTTTTGGGAGACCTGGGGAAACGCTGGGTGGGTGGAAATTTGTTGATCCACGCAGATTCCAGAACTTTCCACCACAGAAATGTGAGGAAAATGTGTTTTTTTTGTCAAAATCTTAGCTTTGCAAGGGATTCTGGGTAACAAAACCTGGGGGCAGGCAGACGAGTCACCCCATCCTGAATTCCCCTGGGTGTCTAGTTTTCAAAAATGTATAGGTTTGCTAGGTTTCCCTAGGTGCTGGCAGAGCTAGGGCGCAAAAACAAAAGGTAGTCTTTTTGTCCAAAAAGTGCAAGATTTCACTGGGAAATTGAGGTGCGACCATGTTGCGTTTGCGCTGTTTCATGTCGCAGCCACTATGCCTACCCATGCAAGTGAGGTACCATTTTTTTTGGGAGACCTGGGGGAACGCTGGGTGGGTAGAAATTTGTTGATCCACGCAGATTCCAGAACTTTCCACCACAGAAATGTGAGGAAAATGTGTTTTTTTTGTCAAAATCTTATCTTTGCAAGGGATTCTGGGTAACAAAACCTAGGGGTAGGCAGATGAGTCACCCCATCCTGAATTCCCCTGGGTGTCTAGTTTTCAAAAATGTATAGGTTTGCTAGGTTTCCCTAGGTGCTGGCAGAGCTAGGGCGCAAAAACAAAAGGTAGTCTCTTTGTCCAAAAAGCGCAAGATTTCAGTGGGAAATTGAGGTGCGACCACGTTGCGTTTTGCGCTGTTTCATGTCGCAGCCACTATGCCTAACAACGCAAGTGAGGTACAATTTTTTCGGGAGACCTGGGGGAACGCTGGGTGGGTGGAAATTTGTTGATCCACGCAGATTCCAGAACTTTCCACCACAGAAATGTGAGGAAAATGTGTTTTTTGGACAAATTGTTAGCTTTGCAAGGGATTCTGGGTAACAAAACCTGGTGGTAGGTAGTCGAGTCACCCCATCCTGAATTCCCCTGGGTGTCTACTTTTCAAAAATGTATAGGTTTGCTAGGTTTCCCTAGGTGCTGGCAGAGCTAGGGCGCAAAAACAAAAGGTAGTCTTTTTGTCCAAAAAGTGCAAGATTTCGCTGGGAAATTGAGGTGCGACCATGTTGCGTTTTGCGCTATTTCATGTCGCAGCCACTATGCCTACCCACGCAAGTGAGGTACCATTTTTTTCGGGAGACCTGGGGGAACGCTGGGTGGGTGGAAATTTGTTGATCCACGCAGATTCCAGAACTTTCCACCACAGAAATGTGAGGAAAATGTGTTTTTTTGGACAAATTGTTAGCTTTGCAAGGGATTCTGGGTAACAAAACCTGGTGGTAGGCAGTCGAGTCACCCCATCCTGAATTCCCCTGGGTGTCTACTTTTCAAAAATGTATAGGTTTGCTAGGTTTCCCTGGGTGCTGACAGAGCTTGGGCACAAAAACAAAAGGTAGTCTCTTTGTCCAAAGAGCGCAAGATTTCACTGGGAAATTGAGGTGCGACCACGTTGCGTTTTGCGCTGTTTCGTTTCGCAGCCACTATGCCTACCCATGCAAGTGAGGTACCATTTTTTTCGGGAGACCTGGGGGAACGCTGGGTGGGTGGAAATGTGTTGATCCACGCAGATTCCAGAACTTTCCACCACAGAAATGTGAGGAAAATGTGGGTTTTTTTGTCAAAATCTTATCTTTGCAAGGGATTCTGGGTAACAAAACCTGGGGGTAGGCAGATGAGTCACCCCATCCTGAATTCCCCTGGGTGTCTAGTTTTCAAAAATGTATAGGTTTGCTAGGTTTCCGAAGGTGCTGGCAGAGCTAGGGCACAAAAACAAAAGGTAGTCTTTTTGTCCAAAAAGTGCAAGATTTCACTGGGAAATTGAGGTGTGACCATGTTGCGTTTTGCGCTGTTTCATGTCGCAGCCAATATGCCTACCCACGCAAGTGAGGTACCATTTTTTTCGGGAGACCTGGGGGAACGCTGGGTGGGTGGAAATTTGTTCATCCACGCAGATTTAGGAACTTTCCACCACAGAAAGTGAGGAAAATGTGTTTTTTTGTCAAGTTTTTAGGTTTGCAAAGGGTTCTGGGTAACAAAACCTGGGGGTAGGCAGACGAGTCACCCCATCCTAAATTCCCCTGGGTATCTAGTTTTCAAAAATTTATAGGTTTGCTAGGTTTCCCTAGGTGCTGGCAGAGCTAGGGCGCAAAAACAAAAGGTAGTCTTTTTGTCCAAAAAGTGCAAGATTTCACTGGGAAATTGAGGTGCGACCATGTTGCGTTTTGCGCTGTTTCATGTCGCAGCCACTATGCCTACCCACGCAAGTGAGGTACCATTTTTTTTGGGAGACCTGGGGAAACGCTGGGTGGGTGGAAATTTGTTGATCCACGCAGATTCCAGAACTTTCCACCACAGAAATGTGAGGAAAATGTGTTTTTTTTGTCAAAATCTTAGCTTTGCAAGGGATTCTGGGTAACAAAACCTGGGGGCAGGCAGACGAGTCACCCCATCCTGAATTTCCCTGGGTGTCTAGTTTTCAAAAATGTATAGGTTTGCTAGGTTTCCCTAGGTGCTGGCAGAGCTAGGGCGCAAAAACAAAAGGTAGTCTTTTTGTCCAAAAAGTGCAAGATTTCACTGGGAAATTGAGGTGCGACCATGTTGCGTTTTGCGCTGTTTCATGTCGCAGCCACTATGCCTACCCATGCAAGTGAGGTACCATTTTTTTTGGGAGACCTGGGGGAACGCTGGGTGGGTAGAAATTTGTTGATCCACGCAGATTCCAGAACTTTCCACCACAGAAATGTGAGGAAAATGTTTTTTTTTGTCAAAATCTTATCTTTGCAAGGGATTCTGGGTAACAAAACCTAGGGGTAGGCAGATGAGTCACCCCATCCTGAATTCCCCTGGGTGTCTAGTTTTCAAAAATGTATAGGTTTGCTAGGTTTCCCTAGGTGCTGGCAGAGCTAGGGCGCAAAAACAAAAGGTAGTCTCTTTGTCCAAAAAGCGCAAGATTTCACTGGGAAATTGAGGTGCGACCACGTTGCGTTTTGCGCTGTTTCATGTCGCAGCCACTATGCCTAACAACGCAAGTGAGGTACAATTTTTTCGGGAGACCTGGGGGAACGCTGGGTGGGTGGAAATTTGTTGATCCACGCAGATTCCAGAACTTTCCACCACAGAAATGTGAGGAAAATGTGTTTTTTTGGACAAATTGTTAGCTTTGCAAGGGATTCTGGGTAACAAAACCTGGTGGTAGGCAGTCGAGTCACCCCATCCTGAATTCCCCTGGGTGTCTACTTTTCAAAAATGTATAGGTTTGCTAGGTTTCCCTAGGTGCTGGCAGAGCTAGGGCTCAAAAACAAAAGGTTGTCTCTTTGTCCAAAGAGCGCAAGATTTCACTGGGAAATTGAGGTGCGACCATGTTGCGTTTTGCGCTGTTTCGTGTCGCAGCCACTCTGCCTACCCATGCAAGTGAGGTACCATTTTTTTCGGGAGACCTGGGGGAATGCTGGGTGGGTGGAAATTTGTTGATCCACGCAGATTCCAGAACTTTCCACCACAGAAATGTGAGGAAAATGTGTTTTTTTTTGGACAAATTGTTAGCTTTGCAAGGGATTCTGGGTAACAAAACCTAGTGGTAGGCAGTCGAGTCACCCCATCCTGAATTCCCCTGGGTGTCTACTTTTCAAAAATGTATAGGTTTGCTAGGTTTCCCTAGGTGCTGGCAGAGCTAGGGCGCAAAAACAAAAGGTAGTCTCTTTGTCCAAAAAGCGCAAGATTTCACTGGGAAATTGAGGTGCGACCACGTTGCGTTTTGCGCTGCTTCATGTCGCAGCCACTATGCCTAACAACGCAATTGAGGTACCATTTTTTTCGGGAGACCTGGGGGAACGCTGGGTGGGTGGAAATTTGTTGATCCACGCAGATTCCAGAATTTTCCACCACAGAAATGTGAGGAAAATGTGTTTTTTTTGGACAAATTGTTAGCTTTGCAAGGGATTCTGGGTAACAAAACCTAGTGGTAGGCAGTCGAGTCACCCCATCCTGAATTCCCCTGGGTGTCTACTTTTCAAAAATGTATAGGTTTGCTAGGTTTCCCTAGGTGCTGACAGAGCTTGGGCACAAAAACAAAAGGTAGTCTCTTTGTCCAAAGAGCGCAAGATTTCACTGGGAAATTGAGGTGCGACCACGTTGCGTTTTGCGCTGTTTCGTGTTGCAGCCACTCTGCCTACCCATGCAAGTGAGGTACCATTTTTTTCGGGAGACCTGGGGGAACGCTGGGTGGCTGGAAATTTGTTGATCCACGCAGATTCCAGAACTTTCCACCACAGAAATGTGAGGAAAATGTGTTTTTTTTGTCAAATTCTTAGCTTTGCAAGGAATTCTGGGTAACAAAACCTAGTGGTAGGCAGTCGAGTCACCCCATCCTGAATTCCCCTGGGTGTCTACTTTTCAAAAATATATAGGTTTGCTAGGTTTCCCTAGGTGCTGGCAGAGCTAGGGCTCAAAAACAAAAGGTAGTCTCTTTGTCCAAAGAGCGCAAGATTTCACTGGGAAATTGAGGTGCGACCATGTTGCGTTTTGCGCTGTTTCATGTCGCAGCCAATATGCCTACCCACGCAAGTGAGGTACCATTTTTTTCGGGAGACCTGGGTGAACGCTGGGTGGGTGGAAATTTGTTGATCCACGCAGATTCCAGAACTTTCCACCACAGAAATGTGAGGAAAATGTGTTTTTTTGTCAAATTTTTAGGTTTGCAAGGGATTCTGGGTAACAAAACCTGGGTGTAGGCAGACAAGTCATCCAATCCTGAATTTCCCTGGGTGTCTACTTTTCAAAAATGTATAGGTTTGCTAGGTTTCCCTAGGTGCTGGCAGAGCTAGGGCGCAAAAACAAAAGGTAGTCTTTTTGTCCAAAAAGTGCAAGATTTCACTGGGAAAATGAGGTGCGACCATGTTGCGTTTTGCGCTATTTCATGTCGCAGCCACTATGCCTACCCACGCAAGTGAGGTACCATTTTTTTCGGGAGACCTGGGGGAACGCTGGGTGGGTGGAAATTTGTTGATCCACGCAGATTCCAGAACTTTCCACCACAGAAATGTGAGGAAAATGTGTTTTTTTGGACAAATTGTTAGCTTTGCAAGGGATTCTGGGTAACAAAACCTGGTGGTAGGCAGTCGAGTCACCCCATCCTGAATTCCCCTGGGTGTCTACTTTTCAAAAATGTATAGGTTTGCTAGGTTTCCCTGGGTGCTGACAGAGCTTGGGCACAAAAACAAAAGGTAGTCTCTTTGTCCAAAGAGCGCAAGATTTCACTGGGAAATTGAGGTGCGACCACGTTGCGTTTTGTGCTGTTTCGTGTCGCAGCCACTATGCCTACCCATGCAAGTGAGGTACCATTTTTTTCGGGAGACCTGGGGGAACGCTGGGTGGCTGGAAATTTGTTGATCCACGCAGATTCCAGAACTTTCCACCACAGAAATGTGAGGAAAATGTGTTTTTTTTGTCAAATTCTTAGCTTTGCAAGGAATTCTGGGTAACAAAACCTGGTGGTAGGCAGTTGAGTCACCCCATACTGAATTCCCCTGGGTGTCTACTTTTCAAAAATGTATAGGTTTGCTAGGTTTCCCTAGGTGCTGGCAGAGCTAGGGCTCAAAAACAAAAGGTAGTCTCTTTGTCCAAAGAGCGCAAGATTTCACTGGGAAATTGAGGTGCGACCATGTTGCGTTTTGCGCTGTTTCATGTCGCAGCCAATATGCCTACCCACGCAAGTGAGGTACCATTTTTTTCGGGAGACCTGGGTGAACGCTGGGTGGGTTGAAATTTCTTGATCCACGCAGATTCCAGAACTTTCCACCACAGAAATGTGAGGAAAATGTGTTTTTTTGTCAAATGTTTAGGTTTGCAAGGGATTCTGGGTAACAAAACCTGGGGGTAGGCAGATGAGTCATCCCATCCTGAATTCCCCTGGGTGTCTAGTTTTTTAAAAATGTATAGGTTTGCTAGGTTTCCCTAGGTGCTGGCAGAGCTAGGGCGCAAAAACAAAAGGTAGTCTTTTTGTCCAAAAAGTGCAAGATTTCACTGGGAAATTGAGGTGCGACCATGTTGCGTTTTGCGCTGTTTCATGTCGCAGCCACTATGCCTACCCACGCAAGTGAGGTGCCATTTTTTGGGGAGACCTGGGGGAACGCTGGGTGGGTGGAAATTTGTTGATCCACGCAGATTCCAGAACTTTCCACCACAGAAATGTGAGGAAAATGTGTTTTTTTTGGTCAAAATCTTAGCTTTGCAAGGGATTCTGGGTAACAAACCTTGGGGGTAGGCAGACGAGTCACCCCATCCTAAATTTCCCTGGGTGTCTAGTTTTAAAAAATGTATAGGTTTCCTAGGTTTCCCTAGGTGCTGGCAGAGCTAGGGCGCAAAAACAAAAGGTAGTCTTTTTGTCCAAAAAGTGCAAGATTTCACTGGGAAATTGAGGTGCGACCATGTTGTGTTTTGCGCTGTTTCATGTCGCAGCCACTATGCCTACCCACGCAAGTGAGGTACCATTTTTTTCGGGAGACCTGGGGGAACGCTGGGTGGGTGGAAATTTGTTGATCCATGCAGATTCCAGAACTTTCCACCACAGAAATGTGAGGAAAATGTGTTTTTTTTGTCAAAATCTTATCTTTGCAAGGGATTCTGGGTAACAAAACCTGGGGGTAGGCAGATGAGTCACCCCATCCTGAATTCCCCTGGGTGTCTAAAAATTTATAGGTTTGCTAGGTTTCCCTAGGTGCTGGCAGAGCTAGGGCGCAAAAACAAAAGGTAGTCTCTTTGTCCAAAAAGCGCAAGATTTCACTGGGAAATTGAGGTGCGACCACGTTGCGTTTTGTGCTGTTTCGTGTCGCAGCCACTATGCCTACCCATGCAAGTGAGGTACCATTTTTTTCGGGAGACCTGGGGGAACGCTGGGTGGCTGGAAATTTGTTGATCCACGCAGATTCCAGAACTTTCCACCACAGAAATGTGAGGAAAATGTGTTTTTTTTGTCAAATTCTTAGCTTTGCAAGGAATTCTGGGTAACAAAACCTGGTGGTAGGCAGTTGAGTCACCCCATACTGAATTCCCCTGGGTGTCTACTTTTCAAAAATGTATAGGTTTGCTAGGTTTCCCTAGGTGCTGGCAGAGCTAGGGCTCAAAAACAAAAGGTAGTCTCTTTGTCCAAAGAGCGCAAGATTTCACTGGGAAATTGAGGTGCGACCATGTTGCGTTTTGCGCTGTTTCATGTCGCAGCCAATATGCCTACCCACGCAAGTGAGGTACCATTTTTTTCGGGAGACCTGGGTGAACGCTGGGTGGGTTGAGATTTCTTGATCCACGCAGATTCCAGAACTTTCCACCACAGAAATGTGAGGAAAATGTGTTTTTTTTGTCAAAATCTTAGCTTTGCAAGGGATTCTGGGTAACAAAACCTGGGGGCAGGCAGACGAGTCACCCCATCCTGAATTTCCCTGGGTGTCTAGTTTTCAAAAATGTATAGGTTTGCTAGGTTTCCCTAGGTGCTGGCAGAGCTAGGGCGCAAAAACAAAAGGTAGTCTTTTTGTCCAAAAAGTGCAAGATTTCACTGGGAAATTGAGGTGCGACCATGTTGCGTTTTGCGCTGTTTCATGTCGCAGCCACTATGCCTACCCATGCAAGTGAGGTACCATTTTTTTTGGGAGACCTGGGGGAACGCTGGGTGGGTAGAAATTAGTTGATCCACGCAGATTCCAGAACTTTCCACCACAGAAATGTGAGGAAAATGTGTTTTTTTTGTCAAAATCTTATCTTTGCAAGGGATTCTGGGTAACAAAACCTAGGGGTAGGCAGATGAGTCACCCCATCCTGAATTTCCCTGGGTGTCTAGTTTTCAAAAATGTATAGGTTTGCTAGGTTTCCCTAGGTGCTGGCAGAGCTAGGGCGCAAAAACAAAAGGTAGTCTCTTTGTCCAAAAAGCACAAGATTTCAGTGGGAAATTGAGGTGCGACCACGTTGCATTTTGAGCTGTTTCATGTCGCAGCCACTATGCCTAACAATGCAAGTGAGGTACAATTTTTTCGGGAGACCTGGGGGAACGCTGGGTGGGTGGAAATTTGTTGATCCACGCAGATTCCAGAACTTTCCACCACAGAAATGTGAGGAAAATGTGTTTTTTTGGACAAATTGTTAGATTTGCAAGGGATTCTGGGTAACAAAACCTGGTGGTAGGCAGTCGAGTCACCCCATCCTGAATTCCCCTGGGTGTCTACTTTTCAAAAATGTATAGGTTTGCTAGGTTTCCCTAGGTGCTGACAGAGCTTGGGCACAAAAACAAAAGGTAGTCTCTTTGTCCAAAGAGCGCAAGATTTCACTGGGAAATTGAGGTGCGACCACGTTGTGTTTTGCGCTGTTTCGTGTCGCAGCCACTATGCCTACCCATGCAAGTGAGGTACCATTTTTTTTGGGAGACCTGGGGGAACGCTGGGTGGCTGGAAATTTGTTGATCCACGCAGATTCCAGAACTTTCCACCACAGAAATGTGAGGAAAATTTGTTTTTTTTGTCAAATTCTTAGCTTTGCAAGGAATTCTGGGTAATAAAACCTGGTGGTAGGCAGTCGAGTCACCCCATCCTGAATTCCCCTGGGTGTCTACTTTTCAAAAATGTATAGGTTTGCTAGGTTTCCCTAGGTACTGGCAGAGCTAGGGCTCAAAAACAAAAGGTTGTCTCTTTGTCCAAAGAGCGCAAGATTTCACTGGGAAATTGAGGTGCGACCATGTTGCGTTTTGCGCTGTTTCATGTCGCAGCCACTATGCCTACCCACGCAAGTGAGGTACCATTTTTTTCGGGAGACCTGGGGGAACGCTGGGTGGGTGGAAATTTGTTGATCCACGCAGATTCCAGAACTTTCCACCACAGAAATGTGAGGAAAATGTGTTTTTTTTGTCAAAATCTTATCTTTGCAAGGGATTCTGGGTAACAAAACCTGGTGGTAGGCAGTTGAGTCACCCCATCCTGAATTCCCCTGGGTGTCTAGTTTTCAAAAATGTATAGGTTTGCTAGGTTTCCCTAGGTGCTGGCAGAGCTAGGGCGCAAAAACAAAAGGTAGTCTCTTTGTCCAAAAAGCGCAAGATTTCACTGGGAAATTGAGGTGCGACCACGTTGCGTTTTGCGCTGCTTCATGTCGCAGCCACTATGCCTAACAACGCAATTGAGGTACCATTTTTTTCGGGAGACCTGGGGGAACGCTGGGTGGGTGGAAATTTGTTGATCCACGCAGATTCCAGAATTTTCCACCACAGAAATGTGAGGAAAATGTGTTTTTTGGGACAAATTGTTAGCTTTGCAAGGGATTCTGGGTAACAAAACCTAGTGGTAGGCAGTCGAGTCACCCCATCCTGAATTCCCCTGGGTGTCTACTTTTCAAAAATGTATAGGTTTGCTAGGTTTCCCTAGGTGCTGACAGAGCTTGGGCACAAAAACAAAAGGTAGTCTCTTTGTCCAAAGAGCGCAAGATTTCACTGGGAAATTGAGGTGCGACCACGTTGCGTTTTGCGCTGTTTCGTGTCGCAGCCACTCTGCCTACCCATGCAAGTGAGGTACCATTTTTTTCGGGAGACCTGGGGGAACGCTGGGTGGCTGGAAATTTGTTGATCCACGCAGATTCCAGAACTTTCCACCACAGAAATGTGAGGAAAATGTGTTTTTTTTGTCAAATTCTTAGCTTTGCAAGGAATTCTGGGTAACAAAACCTAGTGGTAGGCAGTCGAGTCACCCCATCCTGAATTCCCCTGGGTGTCTACTTTTCAAAAATGTATAGGTTTGCTAGGTTTCCCTAGGTGCTGGCAGAGCTAGGGCTCAAAAACAAAAGGTAGTCTCTTTGTCCAAAGAGCGCAAGATTTCTCTGGGAAATTGAGGTGCGACCATGTTGCGTTTTGCGCTGTTTCATGTCGCAGCCAATATGCCTACCCACGCAAGTGAGGTACCATTTTTTTCGGGAGACCTGGGTGAACGCTGGGTGGGTGGAAATTTGTTGATCCACGCAGATTCCAGAACTTTCCACCACAGAAATGTGAGGAAAATGTGTTTCTTTGTCAAATTTTTAGGTTTGCAAGGGATTCTGGGTAACAAAACCTGGGTGTAGGCAGACAAGTCATCCAATCCTGAATTTCCCTGGGTGTCTACTTTTCAAAAATGTATAGGTTTGCTAGGTTTCCCTAGGTGCTGGCAGAGCTAGGGCGCAAAAACAAAAGGTAGTCTTTTTGTCCAAAAAGTGCAAGATTTCACTGGGAAAATGAGGTGCGACCATGTTGCGTTTTGCGCTATTTCATGTCGCAGCCACTATGCCTACCCACGCAAGTGAGGTACCATTTTTTTCGGGAGACCTGGGGGAACGCTGGGTGGGTGGAAATTTGTTGATCCACGCAGATTCCAGAACTTTCCACCACAGAAATGTGAGGAAAATGTGTTTTTTTGGACAAATTGTTAGCTTTGCAAGGGATTCTGGGTAACAAAACCTGGTGGTAGGCAGTCGAGTCACCCCATCCTGAATTCCCCTGGGTGTCTACTTTTCAAAAATGTATAGGTTTGCTAGGTTTCCTTAGGTGCCAGCAGAGCTAGGGTGCAAAAACTACAGGTAGGCACTTTGCCAAAAAAGGGTCAATTTGTAACTGCAAAATTTAGGTGTGACCACGTTGCATTTTGCGCCGTTTCCTGTCGCAGGCACAAGGCCGACCCACACAAGTGAGGTACCGTTTTTATCGGGAGAATTGGGGTAATTCAGATTTGTAAATCAACTGTTATTACCAATTGAGCTTTCATGCATTTCTCCCTTTCAATGAAAGACATTGTGTAAAAAAAAAATATTTTTGAAAAATGACCAATAATTCTCATGCTAGTATGAGTATTCCCAATTTTGAAAATGTGCAATTATATACTGTTTCTGAACTCTATAATTTGTACCCAATTCAGAAATACATAGGTGTCTTTCATACAGATTTTTCCATGTATACATTTTCCAAGACAAAGTGCTCTATACCCAGTAAATGAAAAAATACCATTGCAAGTTGCTGCTCAGTTTTTGGATCTGGGTTCGTCGGGTTCTTGGTGAAACTACAAGTCCTATATATCCCCACAACCAGGAAGGTCTAACGGATGTAACAGTATATTGCTTTCCAAGAGCTGTCAAAATTAGAAAAAGTTATAGGTGAAAACGTTGAGACAAAAGGCAGTTTTTTTTCAACAAATTTTCAATTATTCCAATATTTAACTGTTAGTTTCTATAAAGAAACCTTCATGGATTTAGACAAATGACCCTTTTTCTGAATTCAGAATTTTGTCTACTTTTCGAAAATGTACAGCTTTCCAGTATCCATTATTGCTTTCAAACTCATTTCTACCATTAACTGGAAGGAGGTGGAAAGCTCTAAAAATAGCAAAAATAGGCTATGTCCCAGGAAAATGCCAAAACTGTGTGAAAAATGTCGGTTCTCTGACAAAAGACTGTCATTCCCTAAAAGCTGAGAAAATGGAGATTTCAGCCCCACAAACCCTTTTTTGATAACATTTTCAGGGAAAAACCCAGAGCCTTTCATTTGCAGCCCGTTTTTCCCATTTTTCTGAAAAAAACAAAAAAATCACTATATTTTGGTTAATTTTAGGGACCCCTCCAAGGGAATCCACAAACTATGGGCGCCTTTAGAATCCACATGATGTTGGAAGAAAAGGACGCAAATTTGGCGTGGATACCTTATGTGGTCAAAAAGTTACAAGGGCCTAAGCGCGCACTACCACAAAACACCAAAAAAAGCCTTAGCACAGGAGGGGAAAAGGCCTAGCAGCGAAGGGGTTAAGTAGATAAACGATATCACAGTAAACAAAATAAACATGTGTCATAAATGCCAAAGAATATGCAATGGGTATCTTCTTTGAACAATTGTTATTCCGGTAAGGATTCCCGCCATATCTTTCACGGTTATGTTAATTGAACCCGGTAATTAGCTCAATCATGTTGGTTCTCAACCCAGCTTCGGCATGCCTCAAATTAACGAAATAATCCGAGGCCGTTTCTCAACACGGCTTCATCGGTGTCGTAAATCTCAAGTGAAAATAAATAAGCTGTTTCCCTCACGGCTGGGATTACCTGACTGCACCAGTTAATTACACAAGCTCCGCACCCTCCACTGACTGAAATGGGAGGAGAGAAACGTTGATAAACTCCAACAAAAGTCGCAGCGTATCTGCCATGTATCAGACCAACAGCAAGAAATACACAAGGGAAATCAGAACCGGTGCCGTAGCACCCTTACCAGACTTAAAATAGGGAGAGACCGTTCCGCTTCCGACCCTCCGACTCCACGCTCGCAGTAGGAATAATCTGCGGCGTCACTCTGAACCGGTACAGTTTAAATGCCCGCCCGCCCCTTACGACCTCCTGATGCAACCTCTGCCCTGAAAGTGCTAGTGGGCATGCTGGGAGCGGTAGTCCGTTGTATCCAATGGGAGCCCAAACTGGACCTGGCAACTTTCCGTGTCGGTAGGAAAGATCATAACAATATCATACTTGACTACTAAAGTGGCGACTCCAATGAACGTTTGCTCCACCTGTAGGCCACGGAGGTCCTCCAGCAAGCCTAGGTGGGCCACTCTAGGGGTGAGGTCTAAAGGCTGGTCAAGCACCGATGAGAGCTCTGATGATATCCTCTGCCAGTATTAGATCATCACAAGACATGACCAGACCATATGATAAAAATCTGAATTTGAAGTGGGGCAGCAGAAGCTGGTGGTCTGGGAGCTCTACCAGATTGGTGGAATCACAGGAGGGTCATGTAAGTTAGGTGGAGATAGTTAAGCTGGATCAACCTGAGGCGCATGGAGATAGTCAGCTCCTGGGGTTCCATCCTAGCTTCCCTCCAGTCTGCGCCATCTACATCACCAACCCACATCTACCCCCTCTCTTTTGTGTGGTGAGACGATTTTGGGCATTGACAACCAGGGAGTGATATACCTGGGAGATAGCTTCCAAGGCGAGCTTCCCCATCAGTAATTTGGCCTCATGAAGACTGAACTCAGGAATATTCGTCTCAGGGCGAATATTGGCAGTAGGTGTGTGTCGTAATTGTAGGTATTTGTTAAACTGGGTGCCAGAAAGTCAATGTTGTTCTTGCATCTCCTGGAACTTCTACATTTGCCACCGGACCAGACATCTCCAAGTTCTGTGATGCAACCACTTCCCATGCCATGTCAATGTTGTTCTTGCATCTCCTGGAACTTCTACATTTGCCACCGGACCAGACATCTCCACGTTCTGTGATGCAACCACTTCCCATGCCATGTGGGGGGCGGGGGGTCAACAGTGTTAGTGGCAAACAGCTTATCAACACAAGAAGAAAACCCGGGTGTCTCTGGGAGGGAGCGGGGGATCGGGGCACTGTATCAAATTTCTACTATCCCATCCAACCCGAACAAGGTAAGCTCTCCACAGTATGAGGGTCAGCCCATCCCCATTAAGCAAGTCATTACTATCAATCAGCTGTGAACCCCTATAGTAACATTAAAAATCTGCCACTCCCAGTCCTCCATTATACAGAGACAGTCAGCAGTTGGCAAAGGCAGTCTGGGGACGATCACCCGACCACAGGAAAAAGTGGATGACAGAATTGAAGGTTTAGAACCACTGACTGGATATTGGAAGAGGAACATTTTGGAACACCTGCAGAAAGCGAGGTAGTATCATCATCTTGAAAAGAGCTACTCATCCAAAAACTTGAAGCCGTGTGCGCCCATTTCAGCAGGTCTTTTTTCATGGTAGTCATTAGGGGTGTCAAGTTAAGGCTCCATGTTAACTCTAAAAGCAGAGAATGGTGCATACACATGTATTGAAAGGTTAAGCGGTGAATTGGAATTCCGGATTGCCAAAAGCAGACACAAGGCGCCCCTTTTCGGGACAAGGGTTTTTTTTGGTTTCATTCACCCGAAGACCGGAGGCCTCTTCATATATGTAGAGTAGTTCCAAGCATTGAGGGGCTAAGGTCTGTGCATTGATCAGAAAGAGTGAAACGTCATCTGCGTATAACAAAAATCTCTCTTCAGGGCCACCGAGCCAGGACCACCCCTACATTTGGACATCTCATTGTATGAGTCATGCCAGGGGTTTGATTGCTAGGGAAAATAGGAAAAGGGAGACAGGGTAGCCCTAACGGGTGCCTCTGCACATGGGGAAAGGGTAGAGAGTGAACCGTTTATTTAAACTTGTGCTGATGGTTGGGAGTGCAGGAGCTTGGTGAGGTTACAAAAGTGAGTCCCCAGCACGACACATTCTAGGATCCTGTGTAGGAAGGACCAATTAACCACGTCAAAGGCCTTCTCGAAAACTATTATGAGTAGAGCAGCTGGGTGTTGGAGGCGGTGTGCTTGAGAGAGTGCCATCTAACCTCTGCAGAAGCAGTGCCGGGTGCTATGGGCCGGCATAAAGCCACATTGGTACGGATGAATCATATATAGTAAGGTCTGTTGTAGCCGGCTAGCTAGGACCTTGGCGAATGTCTTAATCTCAGAATCAATTAAGGTGATGAGCTTGTAAGAGGTGCATTTATCCAGATGGTGGCCTGTTTTAGGGATGACCTGAATCGAGACCGTGAAATGCTCCGGGTAAGGCACCTTTTTTGGCTGCTTCAGTGTATAAGGCCAGTAAGTAGGGTTATGTTTTGCAGAATTTCCCGTAGTATTCGATAAGGAAGTCGTCCAACTAGGGTGTTTTACCCGCATTCATTTCTGAGAGAGCAGCATTTATTTCATCGGCTGTGATTGGCTGGTCATGGTCTCAGGCTTGTGAAGGGGGAAGCAAGGGTAGGGAAATCTCAGCTAATAATGACTGTGCCACTTCTCTTGGGGGCCATGGTCTGTAGGCGTATAATTCTTGGTAGAATTTAGCCAACCCCTGCACTATATCGGAGGTACGTGTCTACAGTTGATACCCTGTATTCATGATCTGTGGGACAACTCTGGAAGCAACCTCTCTAGTGGCCTCTCAGTACTGGAGCTCCACAGATGTATCACTGTGTTCATACACCCACCGGGTTGGTGCCCTCCAAGTACTATCAAGCTTCCTACAGAAAATGTACCTGGTGAATCTCTTGCTACTTTCAAACAGCAGGCAAGATCAGCTGATGTCTGTCTTAGAGCCTGGCCCAACAGAGAAAGGATTTGGGTCTCAAAGGTCATAATCTGCGCTAGTTTTTCCTTTTCTTTGCCTTGGATAAAACCCAATGCCAAGCCTCTGATTGTGGGTTTGCTGACTTCCCGGAGGGTGCCCACTAGTTCAACTGTGGCTCGATTCATCTCAAAATAAGAGTGAAGTTAGGACGCCAGGTAGTCTGAGTATTGCTGGTCTGGGAAGTACGAGGAACTGAGGTGCTTCATCGGTCTTCTGGTGGGCTCTGAGGGCCCCAGGCACATTGTGAGTGGGGCATGTTTGGACATTCCCCAGGCAAGGATGTCAGCTCCAGACATCTGAGGGGTATCTGTGGCTGGAAGTAGAAGGAGGTCAGTATGTGACATGGTCTGGTGGACAGCTGAGGTGTGGGTATAGGCCCTGTTGTGGGGTTGCCGGGTCCTCCATGTATCGTATAGGGCCCTTGAGTAAACCGAGACTGTGAGCCGGCCGATCAGGAATCACCGCCTATGTCTGGGGAGCCCATGGAGTCAGTCTCTGGGTTGTGTACTGTATTGAAATTGCCTCCTGTGATAGTGGTACCCATTGGAGTATTCAATAGGACAGTAGTTAGGCAACTCAGTGTTGGAAAAAGTGTCTGGTTTGTTATGTAGATTGACACAAAAGTATGTTGTTTGCCCTCCGATAGGCCCTCTACACCGATATATCTACTATCAGGGGTTGTATGGGTGTAGGTCACAGCCAGAGAAAAGCCTCTGTGCAGCAAGATGACCACACCCCCATCCCCTGGATCCCTGGGCACCCCAGAATGGTATACTCTGCCATACCCATATCATTTAAGGAAAGGACAGTGGTCACCCATTAGGTGGGTCTCCTGCATCAGAAAGGCGGGCTTGAAACGCTTTGCATTTTGAAGGATGGTGGAGCATTTAATGCAGTTCAAGAGGCCACTCTCGTTCTAGGACATAAGCTTAAAGTCTGTCATGGGGATCGTGAGGTGGGCATTGGACAATTAGTGTTACTAAACGATATCAGGAATTTAGTGTAGCAGTAATGCTAGTATCCATTGAGCATCTATTGCAACTTTGGACTTGATCGTGGCTCCTGTGACCTGGGTACAGTGCAGTAAAAACGGTGTCAACAAATATACCCCCCATTCCCCTAACTCGCCCACCCCATACTTCTAACCCTGAAGCATCTGTCACCCTAGACTTAGTGATAACACAAACCAGAAAGAAAACAAGAAACTTAGTCATAAGATAAAGACCTCCACTACTGCAGGATAATGTGCCAGGTACTTAAAGAGAATGTCATAGTGTATTTTCCAGTACCACAGCTCTCCCAAGGTGGATGACATGTCTCCACTTAAAAGTGCCAATATTTGAGTTGCTCTTCACGGCGGGTCCACAGGGACCTCGACCTGAGAGCCAAAGACGTCTGGTGCGCGTGTACTTTGATCGTCCCTCTTGTCACCGCCAGCGGGTGTATGCTTCGACTCAGAGCCAGAGGAGTCTGGCTCCATATGGCAATACCGGGGCCATCTTGTGCAAGTGACTCAGTTGCCTTTCGTTGAGACTTCTGAGTGACATATTTCATAAATGAAATGGGAACTGAAGATATGAAACCAACCTAAAAGCGAAATACTCAAGGGTCAGATTATTGAGCGCTAACAGAATGCTCAAAAAAGAGAGGTCGGCTAGACTGGAGATAATATGGGAGGAAGCTTCCCGGGGAAAGTACTGTTGGTATGTTCCACAAGTGTGGTTTTCCTCGGGAGATCGGAAAACATGGAGGAAAAGGGGACCAACATCTAAGAGGATGGTATGAGTACCAGTACCCAGTCGTGCACATTTAAGTGGTGCCACTTCTTTCCCCTATCATAGCTTGTCTACTGCCTTACCTGCGGTTTTTCTAAGTTGGCATGTGCAAATTCCCGCAACTAGTGGATGCAAGTCCTTAAGCCCTAGGTGTAGTCTAGGAGATTTTTAGGTTTGTCTGGCTTCTCTTGTTCCCACGTCTCTTTTGCCATTTCTAATAGGGAACGTGGCTGTCTCCCATAGAGGAGCACAAAGGTGGAACATCCAAGACTGCTCTGTACCTGACTCCCAATGACAAAGAGGGCATGGGGCAGAAGCATATCCCAGTCCTTTCCTTCAACCGCTAACATCTTTTTTAGAGTTAACTTGAGTGTGGCATTGTACCTCTCACATAAGCCATCCGTCTTTGGATAATATACGGAGGTCTTAATGTGTGACATGCTCAATGTCTTGCTGATCGGGCCCATCAGGCAAGAAACAAAGGGCGTGTCCTGATCCGTCAGGATTTCTCTCGGAAATCCTACTTGAGAAAACAGCTCTACCAACTTATTACTGATGTTCTTGGTGGTAGGGGCTCTTAGGGGAAAGGCCTCCGGACACCTGGTAGAATAGTCTACTAGGACTAACGCATATTGGTTTCCTTTCTTTGACTTTGGGGAGGACCTATAAAGGTCCATTACTACCCTTGGGTATTCCCAGTAGCATTGGCAACCTAATAGGCGGACTGGGCCTCCCCAGTCAATAAAGGAGCTAAAAGAAAGGTCACTGTGGTTCCGGCCACCCACAAGCCCTGGCAGCTCTGTCAAAGTTCAATAGAAAGGCATCAGGGTCTTCCCCTGGGACATATTTCTGCAGGGCTATATTAGGATAACCTGACTGGGTTCCCAGGCGGGGCTGTAGCCGGGAGGTCAACTGAACCTGGTCTTCAGTCACTTTCTGGGTACATCCCACCTGCTGTGTCATTGTATCCTTAAAAAGGTCCCTATCTGCCTGGGCGGACAACATCTGCTTCTCTAGTGCCCATTCTAGCTTTTCTTGTCCTCTGATTAGTTGTTGAATTAAGGTCTCCATATTGCTTATCTATGGAGCAAGTGCCCGCATTCTCCACCACGTGTGGCACTTGAGAGTCAATACCCCACAAACTTTAGGCCGTATGTGAGAGTCTTATTGATTCAAGCTGTATACAGTTATATCCTTCTCTTGATGAAATGAATGTTTTTGCTCTTTCGTTTGTGCATTGTTCTTATGTTAAGTTAGCATTCGCTGCATCATTTTATGTTTAGCTGCCATTTTGTATCATTTTGTCAACTGCATATTCCCTTCTCAAGAAGCAGGCTGTGGAAAGTTCCATTTCTCCAAGGTTAGGCCTTGCTCTGCTAATGATTACACTGTTCTTATTAATGCATACCTTTCCCATAGATAGAGGCTTTATCCCACAAGTCTAGTGGTAGGCACAGACAGAAAAACCTTGGCATAGAGCTAATGTGTGCCCGGCCGCAGAGTCGAAATTCATCCTACTGTACTTCTGTTTTTTTAGCTGCACCTGCTAGTAAAATTCCATCATGGGCGGGACTTCATTGGTTTAGAAATGTACATAATGTATCTCTAAGTTTGCTGAAGTCAGTCCCTCTGTAGCAATCCCAGGAGGCTGGTAAGACAGGACTCGGCTCGAGTGTACCTGAATAAATACACTTGGTTTGTATTCTCAACAGTCTGACCAGAATGTATGAAGTTACAACGCATACATTTACAACGCAAGCCTTTAAAACATGGCTTTTACACCACAACATCCCTTACAACGCATACATTTTCATTGCTTGCCATTACAACAAATTTTTTTAAACTACACTTACAACACATTCCATTACATCACATTATACCCTTACAACGCATATCATTACAATGCATACCATTACATTGCATTTAAGGTAAGTGTTGGATAGTGTAGGGGTACAAAATTGCTATTCTAACTCCAGGGGGTGCAACAGTAGGGTAAGTTTTGGATTGTGTAGGGGTACTATGCATTGTAATGGTATGCTTTGTAATGACATGCGATATTAATGCCTGCATTGTAGTGTCATGAACACGAGATCCATGGTCAAACACAAACATGAAATTTCAGCTTTGATCACAGACCATGCTGTTGATCTAATGTTTTTAACAGAAACTTGGGCATCTGATGCTTCAGGACCGGACTGGAATGACGCAGTTCCTGAAGGATACCATGTAGAATTTGTAAATAGACTAGGAGCAGTGGGTGGAGGTATTAGGATTATTTATAAATCCCATTTAAAAGTATTTTCACTACCCGAACACGGTCTAGAAGCGGAAGCCATGAGCTTTAAAATCAAAGACTATAATTGCCTAATATTTGCAGGCCTGCTTGTGTACCCCCCCCCCCCCCGGTTTGAGGGCACCGTTTATTAGAGCACTACACACTTTTCTAGAATCTACATCTGATTCCACCACATATACCATCTTGGGCGATTTCAATTTTCATTTCAATTTTCATTTAGAAGCAAACAATGACTCTGACTCGATCACTCTAATTGACAATCTTCTTAGCTTTGGCATGACTCAGCTAGTCTCAAACCCCACTCATATTGCAGGACATACCCTTGATGGCATCTTCACAAACAGTGACCATATTAAAGCTATCTCGACTGGAGCAGTTCCTTGGTCTGACCATAGTGCTATCTTTATTAATATGCCTCTGACTAACCTACCAAATCATCGAAGAGGCCTCATACTTCCTGAAAAAACACGCCCTTGGAACAAGCTTGAACCCGCCCTTTTGGCTGACTCACTTGCAAAGGATCCCCCTGTTCTCGAAACTGGTAACACTAGCATGGGAGCGATCAAATTCCAAAATTGGATCAGGCAGGCAGTCGATCAGCTGGCTCCTGTAGAAATAAAAAAAGCCAGAAGACGATTTGCAACTGCGCCGTGGTATTCCACAGAGGTGAAACACATAAAACAAAAATGCCGACGACTTGAGCGGTCGTGGCGTTCGGATTATAGTGTTCATAACAAAGTAGTATACATCAAAGCCCTGCAGGAATATAAGACAGCAATAGTTCAGGCCAAATCAGCCTATTTTACAAATAAAATTCAGGCAGCTTCTAACACTGCTAGAGAACTATTTAAAACTGTCACTCATTTGACTAAGAGCCCCCGCGACACTGTCTTTAGCCCCGACCAGAACTTTGTGACTAACATTGCGACCTTCTTCCAACAGAAGGTTCAGACAGTTTACGATGATCTTAGTTCATCTGCACCAATTACACTCAGTGAAAATAATGCTATTCCTGTTTCACCCTATTAGAAGAGTCACAGGTGGCAGATCTAATCACACAGATGAAGTCAGGGTCCCCATTGGATCCCTGCCCGCCACGTATATTGCACATGGTCCCACAGACAGTGGCAGCTGTCCTGACCCCCTTGATAAACAATATCATCACCTCTGGTGATTTCCCTAGTAGCTGGAAGAAAGCCTGCATTCGACCTATCCTTAAGAAGGATTCGTTGGATCCCACCGAACTTCAGCACTACCGGCCAATATCCTGCCTACCCTTGCCAGCCAAGATTCTGGAAAAAGCCATAAACCAAGAAATGATGGGGTATGTTGACCACAACAAGCTCCTAGCCCCCTCTCAGCATGGCTTTCGCCCCTCCCACTCAACAGAGTCTGCCTTGATCATGGCAACCGAAAACATTCGAAGGACAATGGACGAGGGTGGCAGAATGGCCCTGATCTTATTAGACCTTACAGCGGCGTTCGACACCGTGAACCATTTGATTCTGTTAAACAGATTAAGAACTCTTGGTTTCGCTGATACTGCTCTAGCTCTTTTAACATCTTTTCTGGACTCCCGAATCCAACAAGTGCACTGGGAAGGCTTTAAATCTGACGAATTCTCCCTCCCAGGTGGGGTCCCTCAGGGCTCGGCGCTATCGCCCACTTTGTTCAACCTATATGTTACCCCCCTAGCTGCCTTAATTTAATCTCACAGCTTGCAATTAGTGTCGTACGCTGACGACACTCAAATTGTAGTGTCAGTATCCCAGTCTATTGAAGGCACTGCAGAGCGTTTTAAGAACTGTCTTCTCAGTGTAAAAAATTGGATGAGCAGT
Source organism: Lissotriton helveticus (assembly GCF_964261635.1). NCBI lineage: Eukaryota > Metazoa > Chordata > Amphibia > Caudata > Salamandridae > Lissotriton > Lissotriton helveticus. The sequence continues at coordinate 75,341 of NW_027612033.1, read as the reverse complement.
AACTTTCTAAAATTAAATACAAGACCGAGATAATCGAGTTCGGTCAGAAACCATCGGTCTGGAACAACCTCTGGTGGCCCCCGGAGGCGGGCTCTTGTGCTAGCCCTGCAGAAGAGGTTAGGAATCTTGGCTTCCTGGGTGATAAAGAGCTTTCCTGCAAAGCGCAGATTAACCAGGTAACTTCCACCTGCTTCCATACCATCAAGGTCCTTAGGAAAGTTTTACCTTACATCCCTCCAACGTTAAAAAAAACTGTAATGGGTGCCCTGGTAATGTCCCGAGTGGATTATTGCAACTCACTCTACTTGGGCACAGGAGAAAAACAACTGAACAAACTGCAGGCAATCCAAAATGCCGCAGCCAGGGTTCTGTTGAACTTACCCCACCGCCACCCAACGTCCAAAGTCATCAAGGAACTTCACTGGCTTCCAGTCTGGTGCAGAATACAGTTTAAGGCCCTCTGTCTGGTCCACAAATCCCTGCACGGTATGGGACCAGACGACTTCCCCAAACTTCTCCCTCGATATGTGCCATCACGTACGCTGAGATCAGCCAATCATGATTTAATATGCCAGCCAAAAATAAGAAGAATGCGATGGGGTGGCAGGTCTTTTTCCTACCAAGCTTCCAGACTATGGAACTCTCTGCCCCCTGCACTGCGCTCACAAAAGTCTAAATTATGTTTTAGAAAGGCACTGAAACCTGGCTTTTTCCTCGCATTAAGATCGGCTCTCACCGCTCTCTTTAGTCACTATAGCGCCAAGACGCCGCGGCATTCGAGCGCTTTACAAGTCCTTCAGTCAGTCAGTCAGTCATGCATTGTTGTTTCCCGTCTGACAGACTCTTCATTTGCATGGAAGGCTGAAAGGTGGTCGCAGGTGACCCGGGTGACCCTAATCTGGTTAGTTTCTTCAGTTGACGCCCGAACAGGGACTCCATAGGGTGACCCAACATCGCCCGTGGACGGGTGAGGAGGTCAGGCCATCGTCAGGTTGGACAGGCGGACCAGGGACACCTGCACAAGAGAGTTCCGGAACTCGCAGCTGCCCCGTCTGTCTGAGCGGTCGGTGCCTCGCCCAGTGGTCATCCCGACTGGGGTCCTGAATGACGAAAACCTTGGATCTGGCTGTTTGGTCCGAAGAGCCGGTAGTGGAGAATATATTCGTTTGATGTGTGTGCACCAGGTGAGTTTGTTTTGGTTCTTTGTGGATATGGTACCATTTTGGTTTGTCTTTGGTACAGTCTGAGGACCGATTTTTTTTGCATTTGGTACAGTTTGAGGACCGATTTGGATACAAAGTGTTTGTGAACACTTTGCCCGGCAATATAACAAATTTGGCTTACTTTTAAAAATGCCTGCGTTCAGCCGGTTTTTGGTTTCCTGTTGTCGTTGTTGTTCTGCTGATGCTCGACTGGAAGAAAGTCAGCCAGCGCCTCCGGAAGGCACTCCGAATTTTGATATGTATGTGAAGCATGGCTCTGGCGCCATTATTTCTAGTACGCTATGGCACAAATATACAAGGGACAATGCAGAGTTGCAGTGGCACTGACGGGGACGTTTTGATGTACAAAAATTGCTTTCTTACAGGAGAAGTTGTTTGCAAGAAGAAGTAGGCAGTCTATGTTTGATTCCCTCAGAACATGGCAACAAGAGGTTAAACAGAGGCTAATGAAAGCGGAGAAAGAGGCCAGGAAGTAGAGAATGCAAAAATTGACTCAGAAAGCTGTAGCGCATGATAGAGAGAAGCAGGAGATAGGGAATGATCGTGATGATAGGAGATTACAGTGACAGATTGATAAATCTTATGTGGCCCAAGAAGAAAATGATAAGTTCGTGGAACAATTGTTAGATACTCGACCCCCACCTCCGTATGCCCCGCAGAGGGTATATCCCGCTCTTCCCTCACAGGCCCAGCTACCCGGTTCTTCTGTCTCTGCTGTTTCTGCCTCCGTTATTGTTGAGCAGACTACCTTGGCCAAGGCACCTCCTGTCCTTTCCTTGCCTTCGCCATCTTTGGCAACTGTAACTGTTAGTACTCCTGCAATGCCTACTGCTTCAGCGTCTCTCTCTCCAGCTCTTACACCCACGACGCAGCCAACATTGACGTTAGTGCCCGCTCCCTCTGTTGTTACCCCCCACTGTGTTCCTCTATTCCCCGACATTACTGAGTAGTGGGACACCGGTATGCGGCCCTGAGGATAGAGATTGAATGAAATTTAAGGAACATAAGGGGCAGACGTTGGTCCGATCTGATATGGGAGATGCAGGGAAACCGTTGCTGGCTAATCAGGCAGCGCAGTGGACTTGTAACCCTATTTACAGTGTGGAAGACGTGTGGAGTGTGATGAAAGATTATGAGTCTTTTGTACAACAACATGCCTTTAAACACATGTCGGCTACTTTGATCAGTCTTTAGGAGCAGTATTTCAAGGGTGCAGCACTGCAGATGATATACGATATTAGGGGTCATGTGTATGTTACTAATATGGAGCCTGCTCATGTCTTTGGGAATGTTACGACATTGGTTGCTTATTCGGGAAGGCTGCTGGGGAAGAGCCCCACCCCGGTACATCAGCTTCCGATGCGGGAGGTTCATCCTATCTTTCATCCTAAGATACCTGAGCTAAGGGATCAGCATGATCAAGTTACTAGGCCAAGGGTAGAGGCCCATTTCCAAGAACAATAGGTTTATACTCCTTGGAAAAGGAGTGAGGTTTTGTCTCTTAAGACTCAGTTACCTGACCCTAGGAAAAATCCTATTACTTATTATAAGGAATTGACTGAAGCAGCCTCTTCAACAGTAATGACACTTGCTGATATTGAAATGTGTTTTAGTCTCCTAGTTCTGGTCGATATTTGGAGACAAATGCACACACAGGATCACGATGCGGAATAGGGTGGTACCTGGGACCAAATTAAAGCATGGGATCAGGAACGGAAGCCAGGTGATAAGCCTGGAGCAGAGATACTGGCTTTGCCCAGCCGTATCATTATGTATATGCATTCTCTTATTCCTCTGAGGAAGTTGATTGGGACAAGTTATCAGCTTGTCAACAGTAGAAAGATGAGATTTTTTCACTCGGTTTGAAGGTGTGTTTTTAAATTATAAAGGACAGGACTTGTTGATTGAAGGTGGTGTACAGCTGTTTGTTAATAGGTTTGTTTCCAATTTGATTCCTGAGATTGCGACCCGATTGCAAGCTTTCGAAAGCACTTGGTCCACCTCTTCCCCTTCCGTTATTCTGAACATGGCACAGTATTATGAACATAGAGAAAATGAAGAAAGGAGAGGTCAGAAAAGAAGCATAGGGATTTGAAGACGAAAGCTTTGTTGCAGCAGGCTTCTAGGGGTAATGGTAGAGGACGTGGTGGTTCGGCCAGACAGCTTCCACGCACTAGCAGGTCCATAAATACTGCGCCTTTAGGGGCGAATCAGTGTGCTAACTTTAAGGAGGAGGGGCACTGGTGTAGTGAGTGTCCGGTGCGGTTGCAGAAGGTCGCAGCCCTTAGAGGACGAGGTTCTCGTGGACGGGGTAGTGGAGCTGGTGGACAGGACAGGGCTCAGAATGCAGTGACCTCTCAGGGTCGCTCAGATTAGAACTATTTTGATGAAGCTCGGAGTGGACAGTATTATCATGATGGTTATGATATGGATGAGGTGACAGGAATGTCTTACAGCTAGGACAGCCAGGGACAGAGTGAGGGACCAGTTCTGATACCTGTAGATCAACGCAGTCCGTACATTGGTGCAGATGTTCATGGTTCGGATCAGGAGTTTTTGGTGGATACAGGTGCTACAAACTGCTCTATTTCTCATTCCTTGGTCCCTGGGGTCGCTCTGTCTGGCCATAATAATGTTTCGGTAGGTTTTTCTGGTGTACTGGTTGTGAGCACGTTTTCAAAACCTCTTGCGTTGACTAATGTTCCTTTCACTGTGGATTCGCCATTCTTGTTGACATCCAATTGTGGAGAGAATTTGATGGAGTTGAACTTGTTGAAGAAATTGCATGCTACGATTTATTGCTCCCCAGCAGGAGTCTATATAACGATGGGTCCTGATGTGGTGTGTGCTAAGCAGTGTCTATCCAAAGATGTGCCCCCTCCCTGTTGAATTGAAGGTTGTGCCACCCACACTGTGAGCAACGGGCAACACAGGTGTGGGTTTGTTGCAGATATCGCCTGTTTCGATATGTGTCAAGGAAGGTGCTACTTTACCCCGTATCCCTCAGTATAAAATACTGAAGGCAGGTGAGCAAGCTTTGGTACAAATTGTGCAGGATTAGATTGAGAAAGGAGTGATTGAGGAGACAACTGCTAATGTTTGTGACAGCCCTATTCTGCACATTCTAAAAACAGACACCTTCGGGTTTCTCTGAGTTTCAAGAAGATGTTTATCGCTTTGTGATTGACTTGCGTGAAGTTCATAAAATAGAGATTCCCCAGTTTCCGGTGGTCCCTGACATTGTGACTCTCTTGACAATAATTACTTCTTCTGCTAAATTATTTTCTGTCACTGACTTGAAAAATGCATTCTTCAGTATTCCCATTCATCCTGTTAGCAGATATCTGTTCGGGTTCAGCCTGGCTGGTAGAAGTTTTAGATTCTGTCACGCTCCTCAAGGCTATACAAAGAGTCCGGGTATCTATAGTCAGCCATTGAAAAGTCAGCTGGATTCCTTGTTGCTCCCTACAGGTACTGTACTGCTTCAATGTGTCGATGACTTGCTCATCTCCTCGGATACAGAACAAGGTTGCAGAGAAAGTACAGTTAAATTGCTGCTACATTTAGCTCAACATGGCCATATGGTATGCATTTCCGAATTTCAGTATTGTCAATAGGAGGTCACCTACTTAGGCCACCTACTGTTGAAGGAGGGTAGGAGATTGACCCCTGAGCACATCAGTACCATTGTTAAAATGCCCACTCTGCAAACACAGAAAGATGTGAGCGCTTTCATAGGTATCACTTCCTATTGCAGGCAGTGGAGACCTGGCTATTCGCTGCTTATTAAGCCCCTGCTTGCGATAACACTAAAATATGTGCATGAACCCCTGACTTGGATGCCAGGGCATCAGCAGTCTTTTGAGCAATTAAAAACTGCGCTTTGCTTAGCCCCAGTGCTTGGTACTCCTAACTACGCTAAATGCTTCGTATTGTACATCCATGAGATAGGTGGTTGTGCGTTTTCTGTTTTAATAAAAAAATTCGGGGATAAGCAACAAACCTGTGCTTATTTCTCTGCTGTGCTTGACCCTGTCGCACAAGCTCTACCGAGCTGTCTAACAGCGGTTGCGGCTGTGGCTGTCTCAATAAGACAATCGGCTGGACTCGAACTTGATACTGCCTTCACAGTTATGCTGTGGATACACTTCTGAATAAGACGAGGACACAGCACCACACCAGTGCACGTCTGACAGGTTAGAAGCTAACACTCTTTGCAAAGCAAATTACTATCAAATGCTGTGCCACTCTAAATTCAGCCACGTTTCTGCCCCTCCCTTCTGAGAATGAGGAAATCGACATACATGATTGTATCTTCCGGACAGAAGAAGAGATGAAAGGACAGGTAGACTTGACTGATGTTCACTTATCTGATCCTCAAGGAGAACTATATGTTGATGGCTCTTGCTTTAAGTTACCAGATGGCACTATAACTGCTGTGTACACCATTACTACACTGCGTACTGTAGTTGAGACATCACTTGCTCCTTATCAGTCAGCCCAAGCTGCAGAGCTTGTCGCCCTTATTCGAGCCTGTGAATTGAGTGAGGAACTAGCAGTCAATATTTATACTGACAGTTAGTACACCTTTGGAGTTGCCCATAATTTTGGGCGGCTCATGGCATTGTACTTATGTTAAGTTAGCTTTCGCTGCACCATTTTATGTTTAGCCGCCATACTGAATCATGTTGTCAACTGCGTATTACCTCCTTGAAAAGCAGGCAGTGGAAAATTACCATTTCTCCAAGGTTAGGCCTTGCTCTGCTAATGAATACACTGTTCTTAATGACGCATACCTTTCCCATAGATAGAGGATTTGTCTCACTAGTCTAGCAGTAGGCACGGACAGAATGACCGTGTGTGACGATGAAGCATGGCCCATGGAGGTGGATACACAGGGGACGGGATGCTTTCCTGCTCACCTTTCTCCCGGTCCCATCTTTATTCACAGAATGTGCCGCCGGAACACTGTCTCTTTAATCCTGTGTCTGTTCCAGGTCACGTGAGCGGGTCAGGTGACTTGCCCAGATTGAAAAAGGAAGAAACCAAAGACGGGTTCTTCTCGTTTGGAGTACTGGAAGAGGAGAACCGAGGATTCGATGAAGACTACCGCCATGTTCAGATCTTCGTCATGAGGCCCCAGCTGGGAGAACGGAGAACCACTTCGGGATACGAAGATCCACACCAGGAAGAAGGAACTCGACGCTCAGGAACCGAAGGAGGGGGAGCGACAGACGGGATGCCGGACCCCATCCAGGAACACGAGGAAGCCCGCCACAGCCCTGGAGGGTTGTGGCTTAACAAGGTACGGGGACGCCTTGGGACAGTCTGGGGCCAGACGGGTGGGAACTGTAAGGGAGGCGGTGTAATAAGGACGGGAGACTAAAGGTCTCCTCTACGCACAGAGCGCTTTTTGCTTCTAGCGCGACTGTATCACTGGTGTTGATACCAGGTATTACCCCCTGGCACTCCCCCCTGCCTCCCACGCACAGATATCAAGATAAGGATATTACCCTTACCAGGTGTTTTCTTTTTGTTTTCTTCTCCCCCATGCTCCACCAGGTATCAACGAGTAAATACACCAAAGCCTGAAGAAAGAAGAAGGCGGAAGACCAACCCCTCTATCCTCAAAGGACAGAGAGTAAATGAAGTCCGGAAAATGACCTGCATCACCCATAATTCTGTTTCAATTTGTAGATAAAACTCCCTAGAAGAAAAACATAACTGTTGTGTCCTGGTCTGCTTCTCCACTGTGCCACACGTGGTGTCAGAAGTGGGATCTTGTACGCCTCCACCCTATTAGTCATGGAAAACTTAATTCAGCAGCTGATTCGGGGACAAGAAAAATTGGAATGGGCAGTCGAGAAACAGATGAACTCCGCCCAAGCAGACAGGGCATTATTGAAAAACAGTATGGCGAATCAGGCAGAACAAATGTTGAAAGTAGCTGACAATCGTTTGGAACTAACCACGCAGCTACAAATCGCCCAGGGAATGGCCCAAATGTGTCTTTGCAGAAATACGTGTCGGATGAGGACCCCAACACTTTCTTATTAAATTTTGAAAGGGCTGATCGAGCGTTTGGTTGGCCCAAAGCTAAGAGTCCTTTCTTTTTGCCCCCTCCTTACCGGAGAAGCACAGGCGGCCTATCAGGTCGCTAACCCTAATGGCCACACACCCTACCAGGAAATATAAGAGATTATCCTAGACCACATGGGCATGGATGCGGAGACATATAGGGTTCACTTCAGAAAGGAGCGGGGCTCCTCTACGGACAATCCGAAAACCCTGTACTTTAAATTGAAACCACAGACCCATACAACGGAAGAAATCATGTCCATGATATATTTAGAGCAGTTCATTGAGGCCCTGTCCTTCCCCATCCAGCGGTGACTTAAGCAACACAATAGTCTAGCAGCAGAACAAGCAGTAGAGATGGCCACTTCATTTTATAGGGCCCAACCACATACTTTACCCTGGACACCGAGAAGGCCACACGTTCAACTGGACCTCCTGTGAAACAAGAAAGAAAACCTGTGAAACCCAACCCAGACATACCAACACCCGACAGTTCTGCCCTGATGCGCCTCCCCTGAGGAACCCACAATGTTTATAGTGCGGGGAGTGGGGTCATATTGCCCGGAACTGTTCACGGAAAAAACCCCAAGAAGAACCAATGGATATTGGTTGCACACCACGCTCCATATTGTACACGACAGAATTCGGACATAGTTGTAACGCTAGTGTAACAGTACAGGGAAGGCAGTTGAGGGCTCTCCTCGATTCTGGTTGCAGACAATCTGTGGTCCTACAGTTGGTAATTCTACCTAGAACCATGCTGACAATGGAGACTGTACCTATCAGGTGTGTACATGGTGATACCCGTGTCTATCCCCTAGTAAAACTCCCAATATCCTTACCGGATGAACAAACGCTAGAAGCCAAGCTTGGCGTTGTGCCCTCCTTTCCGGAACAGATGATCATAGGACACGATAACCAGTCCTTACTTCTCGTGCTAAGGGATAAGTTACAGTTCCTAAAGCCCCAAGACCAGGCACACCCTTCCCTCTTAACCCAGGCCCCCTGGATTTCAGACAGAGGGTTTAGGTACACTCAGAGAAACGATCCAACCCTCCAACCAGCTTGGGACCATGCCCATCAGTCCACCAGGCTACTCCCACTTACCCTTTGTTTCAGATTAAGAACGAATAACTATACAGGGTCAGAAGACAGGGAGATACGCCGCAGTTGGTGGTACCTCAAGCCTTTCGGGACCAGGTCTTTTTCTTTGCACAGTTGCATCAGTTGGCAAGTCATAGGGGGGCACAAAAGACCATGCAGATGTTGTTACAGCACTTCTACTGGTCCAGGATATTTTCCCATGTCACCCGTTTCTGTCAGGAATGCGAAGTGTGCCAGAAGAAAAACCTGTATAAACCTCCAGCCGTCCCTCTACAATCTCTCCCAGTTGTGGGTATCCCGTTTGAAAGGATAGGCATGGATCTCATTGGTCCTCTCCCACAAACCAAGAAAGGACATCTGTATGCCTTGTTCGTGGTGGATTATGCCACACGTTATCCAGAGACCTTCCCTTTACGTACGCCCACAACTCGGAACATCACTGAGAAGTTGCTTCAACTGTTTTCCTGGGTGGGTTATCCCCGTGAGATACTTACTGAACAGGGGACCCCTTTTGTTTCAAAATTGATTAAGGAGATCTGTAAAACACTAGACATATCACACATTAAAACCTCTGTTTACCATCCACAGACTGATGGCATATGTGAACGCTACAACGCCACCTTAAAATTGACTTTAAAAAAACAGTTGACCGTAGATGGCAGATAATGGGACATGTTGCTCCCTCTAGCTCTGTATGTCATCCGAAGTCAAACCCAAACTAGTCTCTGATGTTCTCCTTTTAAGCTTATTCGTGGAAGAGAACCCCGCAGTTTATTAGAAATCGCCAAAGAGGTCTGGGAAAATGAAAAGGAGGAAGAGACCAGGCCCTTTCTTGACCACACTAATAGCCTTTACATAACTGAGGGAGTTTGCAGATACCAATCTAGAAAAAGCCCAGGTAAAACAACAGTTGCTCTATAACAGGGGAAAAAAATGGTGACACCTAGCTGTAGGAGACTAGGTGTTAGTTCTCATGCCATCCGTACTAACAAAGACAAGAGCTGTGTGACAAGGACCATACAAAGTTGTACAAAAAGTAGGTTTGACCTCGTATTGAATACAGATCAGTCCTAAACACACACAGCTGTATCACATAAACCTACTTAAAAAGTGGCTGGGTCCCCCTCCCAAAGATGTACACATAAATGATCAAGTGACATACTCAAACACCACTTTACAACAACTGATCGGAAACCCGGAGTTGTCTGATGAACATGGAAAAGCCCTACAAGAGACCCTTCAGCCCTTTGCCCACCTATTTTCCGACCTCCCAGGACGGACTCCTCTGGCTGAACATTCCATTCATACCCTGCCAGGGAAGATCGTGAAACAAAAACCGTACCGCATACCTGCTGCTCGCCGAGAAGCCATAAAACAGGAGGTGGAAAGCATGCTCGCTCTGGGTGTCATAAAACCGTCCCAAAGTGAGTGGTCCTCCCCTATTGTCTTAGTCCCAAAACCTCACGGATCCGTCCATTTCTGTATTGATTTTAGAGCAGTCAACTCCATTTCCAAGTGTGACGCTTATCCCATTCCCCGTGATGATGAGTTGATTGAAAAACTAGGTGAGGCTCAGTTCATTACAACCCTTGACCTTACCAAAGGCTATTGGCAGGTGCCCCTTAACCCAGAAGATCAAGAAAAGACAGCCTTCTCTACACCAACAGGCTTATATGAATTCACTGTCTTGCCTTTCGGTTTACACGGCGCACCTGCCACCTTTCAAATGCTCATGAACAGGGTATTGTCAAAACATCAGGACTACTCTTCTGCATACCTCGATGACATAGTCATCTATAGTCCCACTTGGGAAATACACCTCCAACATTGTAGTCAGGTCCTACAGGCCCTTCAGTCCGCAGGACTACACATCAACACAATCAAGGGCATGTTTCCGGAAGGTGAAATACCTAGGGTTCCTTCTTGGACATTGACTGATCGAACCACAGACCATGGGGTCATGGCGTTTTGGGCCTCCTTGTCTATTACAGACGTTTTATACCACAGTATTCAGAACTGGCCACCCCCCTTACAGATTTGCTTCAAAACTATATTAAGCCCAAAGACCTTCAACATCCACCACCAGAAGCAAAGAAAGCTTTTCTAGATTTAAAAGCTGCATTAACTTCAGCCCCGATACTGCGCTCATAGGACTTTTCCAGACCCTTCATCTTACACACCGATGTCTCTGACCATGGACTAGGGGCGGTCCTCTAACAAACTTCTCCCGACAGTATAGAACACCCAATCCTCTTTATCAGTCGCAAGCTCTTCCCTAGAGAACAGAGATACCCAATTACAGAGAAAGTGTGCCTTGCGATTAAGTGGGCAGTGGACAAACTGAGATACTATCTAGAGGGTGTCCACTTTCTTCTATACACTGACCATGCCCCACTGCTCTGGATGAGCCGCAACAAGAGGAGCAACTTATGTGTCCTCTGCTGGTTCCTTTCCCTTCAGCCCTTCTCTTTTGAAGTTATCCGCCACAAAGGTACGGCCAATGGGAACACAATCGGACTTCCTTTCCCATCTCCCACTGTTCCCCAAACGTGAACAGACTGGTGTGAGACGATGAAGCACAGCCCACGGAGGCAGATACACAGGGGACGGATTGCTTTCCTGCTCACCTTTCTCCCTGTCCCCTTCTTTATTCACAGAATGTGCCGCCGGAACACTGTCTCTTTAATCCTGTGTTTGTTCCGGGTCACGTGAGCGGGTCAGGTGACTTGCCCGGATTGAAAAAGGAAGAAACCACAGAAGGGTTGTTCTCCTTTCGAGTACAGGAAGAGGAGAACCGAGGATTCGAGGAAGACTGCCGCCATGTTCAAACCTTCGTCGTGAGGCCCCAGCTGGGAGAACGGAGAACCACTTCGGGAGAGGATCCACACCAGGAAGAAGGAACTCGACGCTCAGGAACCAAAGCAGGAGGAGCGACAGACGGGATGCCGGACCCCATCCGGCCACACAAGGAATTCCGCCACGGCCCAGGAGGGTTGTGGCTTAACAAGGTACGGGGACGCCTTGGGGCGGTCTGGGGCCACACAGGTGAGAACCGTAAGGGAGGCAGTGCAATAAGGACAGGAGACTGAAGGACTCCTCTACGCCCAGAGCTCTTTTTGCTTCTAGTGCGACTGTATCACTGGTGAGGGTACCGGGTGTTACCCCCTGACACTCGCCCCTGCTTCCCGCGCACAGATATCAAGATAAGGACATTACCCTTACCAGGTGTTTTCTTTTTGTTTTCTTCCGCCCCCCCATGCTCCACCGGGTATGAAATAGTAAATACACCAAAGCCTGAAGAAAGAAGAAGGCGGAAGCCCAACCCCCATATTCTCAAAGGACAGAGAGTAAAAGAAGACCAAAAACTGGCCTAAAACTCCCATAATTCTTTGTTTCAATTTGTAAATAAAACTCCCTAGAAGAAAAACTTAACTGTTGTGTCGTGGTCTGCTTCTCCACCGTGCCACACGTTGGCATAGAGATAAAGTGTGCCCGGCCTCGGAGTCGAAATTCATCCTACTGTACTTCTTTGTTTTAGCTGCACCCGCTAGTAAAATTCCATCATGGGCGGGACTGCCTTGGTTCAGAAATGTACATAATTTATCTCTATGTATGTCAGTCCCTCTGCAGAAATCCCAGGAGGCTGGTCAGACTGGACTCCGCTCGAGTGTACCTGAATAAATATACTTGGTTTGTATTCTCTACTGTCTGACAGACTCTTTATTTGTATGGAAGGCTGAGAGGTGGTCGTGAGTGACCCTGGTGACCCTTCACTCTCTTTGTGTTCCTTATCCTAGGTAGGGGTCTTGGTTCTTCCTCGGGTCCTCGCAGAGGTCGTCCCTCTGAGAAAGGGGAAAGAGATCTTCAGTGAAGTTACCATTGCTTAGGAGTGGAGGGGGGTTGCTTAACACCCGGTTACCATCACCAGTGTCGCGCTCTATATGCCAGGTTTATGCGGCTCGCGTTGCTGCTATGTAAAAACTCATGTTGCTTGCCGCACAAATTTAGGCATACGCTTTCCTCAACCCCCTCCCTTCTCAATGTCAGACGTCCAAGCTTCTTACGAACCCTTCCCTAAAAGGCCTTTGAGCCGAGCACGTACCTTGGAGAGCAACATTCCTCCGGGAACGTGGTGGGACACTTTGTGGTGCCGGATAGGGTCCAGCTCCCTCCTTGGCTCTGCAGCTGGAATCATCTGCATGCCCTCCATTCGCTGTTGTCTTTCTGGAATGTGGGACCTCTTTGCCCCACGGAAACATTGCCAGGGCTTCTCTTGTCATCCACCGGCGAGTACACAACGTCGTCGCCTTCACAGTGAGAGAATCCATATTTTGAGCTGGACGCCGTGTCCATAGGGATCCTGATTGGCTCATGTGATCTCATCACTTGAGCTGTGGTGGAGTCCAAGAGGTCCAGTCTCTTAAAGGCACCTTCCAGTTCCTGAGCGGCCGACTCTACGGGAGATTGGAAACAGAGGAGAGGAGAGACGTAAGGGGGGACTTGTCGTCAGTGTCCTCTTCACTCTCGACTCATCCAGTCACTTCATGACAAAGCACTTTGGATTTATGAAAAGGATACAGGCAAGTCCCGTAAAGAGAACAGGACAGGGACAAAAATGCTTTCTCTACACCAGGGGACTACATCAGTTCAAGGTGCTTACCTTCAAGCTACACGGGGCACCGGCGACATTCCAAAGACTTATGAATATAGTGCTACAACCCGATGAGGCATTCGCAGCTGCTTACATAGATAACATAATCATCTATAGTTCCTCCTGGGAGCAACATCTGGACCACCTAACTAAAGTAATCCAAACCTTAGGTGAAAGTGGTCTAACCATTAAGTCATGTAGCTGCAAAATCAGAGAACTACCTGGGGTATCTTCTAGGGGAGGGATACATTAAACCCCAAGAAGAAAAAGGAGCCGCTATTTCTCAGATACCTTTCCCTAAATCCAGAAAAGATCTCAGGGCCTTCTGGGGTCTTTTGGGATACTACAGGAGGCTTCTCCCAAACATCTCATACATAGCTGCCCCCTTAACTGATTTCCTCAAAAAGAATGTACAGACAGAAAAACGTCTACAGCAGCCGTCCCGTATAGAGGTACGAGCCTTCCAATGATTAAAGCAGACCATTACCTCAAAGCCTTTCAAACTGAGCCCCAACTATAATAAACCGTTTTTATGACACACCAATGTATCTGAAAGTGGACCTGGGCTGTTCTATCCCAGAAAGATTACCAAAACCTAGCAAGACCTATCATGTATATCAGCCGCAAGCTCTTTCCCTGAGAAACTAAATATGCTGTCAAAGAGAAAGAAGTGTTAGCCATTAAATGGGACATTGAGTCACTGAGATACTACCTGGAGGCTAGAGAGTTAATGCTGTACACTGATCATGCCCCTTTAGAATGGCTATCATGAAACAAAGGACACAACAACAGAATACTACGATGGTTCTTAACATTACAACTTTCCGATTCACCACTCTACTTAGAAAAGGAAAAGAACAAGCAAATGCTGATTACCTATCCAGGTACCCCCTGGATTCTTTTCTTGCAGACAAGAAATTTAGGGGAGGGGGTTGTGATGAAACACCCAAGACCCCAACACAAAACCCTGACTCACCTCCCGACTCTCCGTGATGGTCTCCATTTCTTCTCGTTCCAGATGACGTCAACAGGAGCTGGAACTCAAAGTAGAAATTAAAAACGGACTACCATTCATTCACACAGGTAGAGAGTGGGAGCGTGAAGAGGACGAACCATTCAACAACATGAGAAGGAGGCGGGGGAGAAAAGGAACCGGAAAAAGAGAAAAAAGGACAAGGCTTGCGGGGTGAAAGACACCAAGGAGGAGGAACCGACCCAGGAGCCAGGAGAAATACCCGGGAAGATCAAAGGAACCAACCTGCCCGAACCACAGGGAAGCCACGCCGAAGCCGAGGGAAGTCCAGACGAGTGGTGTGAGGAGTAGTAGTCAACCAGAGAGGATGCCAAGCTCCGCCGCAACTCAGGAGAGTTGCGGCAGAGGGGCTGTGTGGCGCAGGAAAGGGTGGAAGTGGGGAGACTGGGAGGAAGGCTGGGGACTAGAGAGTGTTACCCATTTATCACTGTACTTTTTGTTTTCTCTCCTTCTTTTTTTTCCTTTGGGGTTTGTTTTTCTATTATTATTCTATTTTCTCCTCCTGCTGACCTCACTATCTGGACGGTCAGAGAGAGAGAGAGAAAGACAAGCATGCTGCATGCTTTAAACCCACCCCCCATCTCTTCACAGAGGGCCAGAATTGCATGATGGTGCCTCATCTCCCATAAAAAGTGTCAGGAAAAAAAGGGTATCCAAATGACAGAAATTAGTTTCCAAAAGACAGGAACAGAGAAATAGAAACCGGGGGAAACAAATGGCTGATTGTTTTATTTTTATTGTATATACTGCTATTCGCACCATTAGTCCTCCCATAGTGTGGTGAAGGTTTCTGCTCAAACCATCTGTGGGGAAAACCCCTTATACTTACCGCCCCTTTTTTTTTTTTGTTCTACTCCTCTCCTCAAGCCTCCCAAGGCCCCCTCCGGAGAACTGGAACACCTAGAAGAGGAAGAAGAGCAAAGTGAAAAAGAGTCCATAAATGTCCACCTTAATTTGTCAGCTAGAATAAACATACATCAATATTACACCTAGACGGCCTCCTCGCTTCTGTTTCCGCCCATCCCTCCCAGATGGTATACCTCCCAAATAAATTACCTAAGTGGCATGTAGACAAATAACTGGAGTCTCTTAACTCATGGCAGAGCAGGGACAGATAGAACACTCAGGAAAGCACAATGCATCATTGTCCTCAGTGCTTAATTTGTAAAAACGATGGGCCAGGCCCCTCGTCAGGAGGCCACTTCTGCTTGCACCATCCACTGCCCCTGCCAGCGTAGCAAATGACAGCATCTACACAACTATGAAGCACTATAGTCCTGCACGTGGGACAATGCAGCCTATTCCAGGCCCCCAAAGCTATAAGAATGTCTTACACTGCAGGAATTAGTCGTTTTGAAAGTATAATGTACGTTTAACAACCGTTACAATGTTCATCTCTAAATTACAAAAATAGTGCCACCATGTGGCAGACTATTATATGTTAGAAATGGGATTTCTGGTTGGCTAAGGCTTGCGCCAAAGTCAGGCGGAAACCACCTTCTACGTCAGGGCAAGGAAGTCACCCGCCAAGATAACCCCTGCTCACCCCCTTGGTAGCTTGGCACGAGCAGTCAGGCCTATCTCGGAGGCAAGGTGTAAAGCGTTTGCGCGCACACCCAGCAACAACACCCAAGGCCCACCACAAAGGAAACTCCACACAAGGTTATATATAAAAATAGCCTTTGTATTGTACAAAACACATTAGATAATAAATACACACTTTACAATGTGCCGTAGGCACGGGCAGAATTTACAGGGGATTAGGTACATGGAACAGGGCCACGTGGACCACTGTCAGCAATAAGCACTTGGTAGAACCAGCACTTCGCAGAAATAACACTTTGTAGAAATAGAATACTTGTAGAAATAGCATTTAGAACATAGAACATATAATAACTGTAGCACCAAATAGCAAATGTAGCACACAACCAGTAACCACTGGTAACAGGTAAGTACCACCTATACAACCCTAACCACCTTAGGCATGTATCACGCAGGGAATCATGAACTCACTAGTAGGACCTATATTAGGAAAAACAACCTCCTAAGCATCACATACATTCAGGGGTATAAAACATTACACATGATGCAAAATCCCATTAGGCAGGTAAATCACAATTGCGCAAAAATCACATAGGGCCAGAAACATGTACCCCACGCAAGGGCACAACACCAGAACTGTCCCCAGGCCAACTGGCCTCTCAGGTGCTGAAACGCTCTGTGTCCAGCAGAGTCAGGGCAGACTGTGCAGGCAGCCAAAGTAGATTGCGCCAGGGTTCCCTGGGGCCTAAACGAAGCTGCTGCTCACTAAGTGCTAGGCAGCTGTAGCTCTCCTCTGGGCTCTTAGAAACAACCAATGGGGCCAGAACAACATGGGAGCCTCTGGGCTCTGAATAAAATAAAATGCCCCCAAATCAGTGTTGGAGCCCGCAGGCTCTAAATACACAAATGCCCCCGCACTCGGTGGAGCACCTCCCAGTTGCTCTCCGGGGCTCTCCCTCGTTCTTGGGAGCCCCGGGGGGAGAGACGCCGACGTCCTCTGGCCGCGTCGGGTGGAGGCGGGGTGGGCTCCCGTCCTCTTCCAGTTCTCTCCCTCTACTTCCGGGTCGCAGCTGCAGCAGCCAATAGCAGCGCGGCCCTGGGGTGTGGAGGCGGGAACAGCGCCTCACAGAGGATTCCGGGGCTGGCGGCGGTGATTTTGAGGGGTAGGCTCCCTCGGTAATTAAATAGGAAAACGGGGTGGCACCAGTTATGAACTAATAAAACAAAATGGGCAAAATAAGCGGCCAGCAATGCGGGGTGGGCACCCGCGCCGCAAATAGCAGCAAGGGGGATCCCCACGCCGGGGAATCCCTCGAGACAGGGAACGGCAGCTCGGGCTGCAGATGAAAAGCCCAGTGCTCCTGGAAGGTCGAAACAGCGCTTCCCAGCCGCTTTTATCAAAAATAGCCACCAACCCAGGCAAAGTCCAGCAAAAAGGTCTTCAGGAAGAGAAAGGTAGGGGGGGCAAGTCTGGGCCCAGGGGCCAGCTCACAGGGCCCTCCAGGCAGGGAGGCAGCACCCAGTGGCGGTCCTCCTGGCGCCGAGCAGCAGCAGGCCCCCTCCAAGATAGGATCAGGAACAGCAGACCCTTTACATGGGGTCACAGCGCCTTTTTATACACAGGATTCCTTTGTCCTTAGGTGCAGGGTGAAGGTAAAACCAGATACAACTGGTTTTGGGGCACTTTGTTGTGCTCAGCCACCCTTTCCATTCACTGGCCAGGCTAGGGACATTAGACGCACCACAGGGGGTGGAGCCAGCATTGTGTGGGGAAAGCCCAGCCCTATTCAGGTCCCAGGTGCACTCCTCCCCGGCCATCAACATGCAGATCTCACGTTCACCACCGGGGCAGACCCATCATGACTCATGGAGCCAGGCTCACCAGCCAGCTCCAGCCGCTCACAAGCCAGACAGCCAATTCACATAATTTACACAGACAGGCCAACTTCTAGAAGTGGCACTTCCACACTAGACACATCATGCCGCACACATCATCGTGCAGCATTTAATCACACGAGTCCGCACATACCAAACTCGAGCTTGCACTCCCCACACATCAGGAACTACCAGGGGCACATACATTCCCCATGCATTCCTATGGGAGGGCAGGCCAACCTCACTACACGCACGCACTTTACCCTGGGACACAGGGGTAAAGTGCGCAGAAGCCAAAAATCACTAACACCAGGTCACCATAAAAAGGAAAAGTTCAGGGGGGAACCTGCCAGAAGGGCCAAGACCAACATTATACATGCCAGAGTTGACAATTAAGTTCCGGTGCCGAGCACCGGAAACCACCGGCTCAAATTAAGCATTGATTGCCACGTACCGGCTCTTTTGATGGGGGTCTGACTCCATCAACTTGATATCACTACATTGACAGGATCTAATCTGTCCGGGCCATCCTTAAGTTGTCAGCTCACTTCTTATCATCCCAGACTTAGGTCTTTAGTCCTGGGGTTTTATGTGCAGCTTGTTGTGTTCAGGGTGTTTGTAGTGTTTGTTTACTCCCTTTAAACTAATTAGACTTACAGGACCAGATAGCATGACAGAACCTGCTTCTGGTAGTTGGAGTTGGTTAAACAGATTTTCCCCTTTATGAATAGTAGTTATGATGTGCCTGTTTTCTAGCATTAGTGCTGGACTACGGGAATGCTTGCTACCTACCTATAGCTGAACAGTCCCTAAAACAGCTCCACATAGTATAAAATGCTGCCTAACATTTTTTAACTGACAGTCCACCTTTTCAGTAGGCATATGCAAATTTGTAATTATGCCGGAGTCATTCCGGTGATTTCATGTTACTTTTTTGATGTGAAATTTCTGCAAATTAGGCAATTACGTCAGTTTGCATAATTATGAGTAATTTGGCAAAAAATACTACTGCAGGAGCACAGGAGCAATTAATTTAGTAACAGCTACTGCTGTTCTCTGAATACTTATCATCACTAAAACTGTACCAAGGCCTTTGGTGACAGAGCCTTCTAAGTAATAGCCATACCAGGGAAACAGCCTTTACAGCACAGCATTTACCACACAATGCCTTTGCCACGCCTCCTTTACTACGCAATGCCTTGCTATGCATTGCCTTTACCACACAGGTCTTTACCACGCATACGCCCTTACCACAAATGCCTTTACAACAAAATGGTAAGTATATATCAGGTAAGTGTATACAGTTTGTCTATAAAATCATGGAAATTCAGCAGTTATAGTTATCTGAAGAAACTATAACTTGTACCCTAAGGTAACTATGACTCACGCCCTCGTGATATCATTGTAACATTTGTTATAAAATTATTGATGAGAAAACTGTGCTTGGCGGGGGCGCGAGTTATAGTTACCTTAGGGTACAAGTTATAGTTACTTAACTATAACTGCTGAATTTGTTTGGTTTTGTGTGTGTAAAATCTAAACCTAACTATAACTTCCTTATAACTTTTGCTTTTTTAGTGAATATATATATATATATATATATATATATACATACATATCTATATATATCTATATATATATATCTATATATATATATATATATATATATATATATATATATATATATATATATATATATATATATATATATATACACACACATAATTTATTTTCTTTGTATTTTGCACCTTATATACTTTGGATGAGTTTGCTGAAGGCTTGTTAAAATAAAAATCAATGTATATATGTATATAGGGTTTTCCCTTACCTTATGGCATGCGTGGTATAGACTTGCGTGGTAAACTTTGCATGGTAAAGGCATTGTGTTGCAAATACTGTGTGTTAAAGGCATGCGTGGTAAACATATGCATTCAGGGGCAGCTCCTCCCTAATGGCAGTGAAGCGTTGCCCCACAGCCCGCACCAGCAGACGATAAAAAAATTATAATAACATCACTTTATTTATTCTGGCTGAACCATGCAATACAATACAATAAGTATAGGCCGGGCATGGCAGGAGGAGGAGTAGTGTGCACTTATAAGTGCGCATGTGTGTTTGGCCGACCATCCTAGACCGACCAAACAAACATGCGCACTTATGTTTCTCCAACCTGGCTGTGTTACACAGCCGGGCTGGAGAAAAGCCACAGACTCCAATGCACCATCTGAGCTGCAAACGAGGGTGCTCAGACCTATCCTGGCGTTGCTCTCATGCTATGAGAGCAGTGTCTGGATTGCATGTGGAGCCTGTGCCCTGAGGGCCCATTTCTTCCAGCCTGACGAGAGGCGCAACGATGGCTGGCGTCAGCAGGACTGGAGCAGCTGGTAAGTTTCCTTTATTTTTTTTTACTTCTAATTGGTTTCTTCCTGCCTCCCCAACCCCTCGCCCTCTCCACCTGTGGTCGCCCTACCACTTTAGATAGGTAGTGGCTGCCACTGCATGCGTTGTTCCATGGTACATTCGCCACAAAAGAATAGAACAAGGTCCTTAGTGAAATCCTTTTGATTACTCAACTGCTTCCTTTTGTAAGGCACTGAAAACCTACAGTTTTCACTAGTTTGATTTCTTACGTGCTTTTGTTATCTGTACTGTTTTACTGTCAAGAAGCTCCAGCATATGTGTGATTGATAAATATTAAATACATTATACTTACCTGTTGCTAAAAAGCGCTGTATTATGACGGCAGAGTAGAGGTCATCTTTAGACATAGGTCCCTTGTGTCTGGTGTTTCCTCCAGACCCCCGAGACAGCAGGTTTCCCGATTACATAGGTAAGAAATAATATATACAATGCAGATCCTTGGTTTGTAATCGGAGGAACAAGACTACAAGTCCCAGAATCCAAAGTGAAACACATGGACTGGATAAGCTATTGGCACGAGCACCAAGGAGGCTTGGGGACTGAAATGAGAGCGTTGGCAGGAGGACGTACAAGGCATCGCTCCGACCTCCCAAACTTTTCCACCTGGAGAAGGTCGCGCGCGAGAGAGAGCGTAAAATAATGAACCCCACCTCGCCCAGCGCCAGCAAGTCAACATTGCGGCCGCGAGCGCAGCAAATTGCTGTGATTAATAATAAATTAGGACAGATTGGGCCGCGGCGGCCATGCTAATCTATGCAAATAGGGGGCCGGGCCTGGGCAAACATTGAAGCCTTCGAGCGCGGGGATGGCAGGGCTGCTCCCGTGGGTGCCGCGGCCGAGTGTACGCTGGCATTAATTTTAATGGGGCGGCGGGCGCATTAAATTACCGTGCGCTTAGCGGAGCAGGGCCTTGTCACAGCCGAGGGCCGGGGCGAGCCTCCCGGGCCCGCGTGCGAGAGGAGGGGCCGGGAAGGAGCCGTGCGACTGCCGTTCCCTTTGAGCGCTGCGCGGGCACTCGGCGCGTGTTTGGTGCACTCCACGTACTCGAGGCGACGCTGCACGTGCGCTGGCGTCGGGCGAGAGGTCGGGGCCTCGATTTACCGCACAGGTGCCGGGCGTGATTGGTGCACAAGTACCCGACGCTGCACGTGCACCGGTGCCGCCCTACACATGCACCGGGCGCCTGTTCGGTGCTTTCCAAGGACTCTAGGCGTCACGTGCACCGGTGTCAGACATGACTTTGGTGCAGTGCAAATTCTCGACGCTGCACGTGCACCTGATGCCGCGCACGTACTCGTTGAGTGCACCTGCACCGATCCTGCGGGTGCATGTGTTGTGGTGCAGTGCAAGCACTCCATGCTGCGTGTGCCGCGGCACCGGGCACGAACTCGACGTAGTGCAAGTTCTCAATGCCGGACATGCACTCGATGAGCGGGATATATTCGGTGCAGTTTAAAATAAATACTCGATGTGGCGCATGCATTCGGTGTCCGTGTCTGGCAAGTTGGCACAACTTGAAACGTACTTTGCGCTGTGTGTGTGCCTAGTCTGTGCTAGGCATGTAATCTGTGGCGTGCAAACACGCATGGCCTTCTAGGTTGACAACGATAGGGGATTTATTTGGGGATAAAATGTTACTCACGCATACTGATTTTGAAAGTGAACGGGGTGTTACGGAGATACTGTTCATGACCCATGTGAGTCTGTTGCAGTATGTCAAAAAATAATTGGCGCCTAACGGGGTAAAACCAAACATACACAAACTAGTCCACCATATGTACCTCATGGGGACGGGTCTTAACACGGTGGTTCTATTGAGGTATTCGCACACACCGTCCAACTCCCCTCACTGTAATAGGTGTGAAATGGGAACGGAACATCAATAGATTGCTATCAGATAAGGAATAGGCAACAAAATTGGAATACACAAAATGAACCTCCCGTAATACCTGCTTCAAATTCATTCAGTACATGATTACGCAGACAGCGTACCTAACCCCGCATAGACTACATGCCATCTTCCCTGCCATTCTATCACACTGCCCTGGATGCCCTGACCGAGATGCAGATTTATTACATATGTTCTGGGCCTGCCCCAACCTGGGACGATACTGGGGTGGAATCAGTGCTTTAAATGGTCCGGTACTCACCGGTGCTGAGTACCGGCACTTCTCATTTTTTTTGCCATCAGTACCGGCACTTCTCTAGCCAGGGAGAGTACCGGTACCCTGATCCATGGCCGGCGCAGGTTACTTTTCTCCTCCAGTCCAGGGCAGAGAGTGCTCTGCTTCCGAGGAGCTTGTAATTAACTCGGCTGATGTAGCCATTTGCAGAGTTGCTGGTAAAGATTCCAGCGGTGCCCATTTGAAAGGCCCAAAGCTTCAAGGGGTTGACAGGGCTTACGTCATTCTGTGACTAACAGGACAGGGTCGCCAGACAGACCCTGGACTGTCAATCAGGTGCGCAGCGACCATTCAGGGGAAAGTGTTATCATGACTTTCATTTTGTTTAATGAGTTAATCTGTATTTTTTTTTACCATAAAAGCATTTCTCATGTGTTTTAATATGTGCTGCAACTGGTTCAGAAGTCATTATGTATGATTATATTTAGGCCCTAGCCCCGCCCACTTGCCACACCTCTATTTTAATGAGTACCTGCACTTATCTTTCCCCATTTAAAGCACTGGGTGGAATAACCACTATTTTAAAAGAGGTAGTAGGTGACCCAGAATGGCACAAAGTAGAGGCAAGTATACTGGGGCTAT
This sequence comes from Lissotriton helveticus, assembly GCF_964261635.1. NCBI lineage: Eukaryota > Metazoa > Chordata > Amphibia > Caudata > Salamandridae > Lissotriton > Lissotriton helveticus. The sequence continues at coordinate 52,649 of NW_027612033.1, read as the reverse complement.
AGAGGTGATGTAAAGTACAAGTCAGATTTGCGGATCTGGCTTTACTCCTTGCTAAACGAGGTATAGATTGAAATCCCCAATGCCTCCTCTACTACTTAGTTGGAGGGAGGAGGTGGAAAGGTGGGGTCTGGCGGAGAGTGTGGTGATCCGTAGAGAGGAGAAAAGAGGCCTAAGGAAGGACCCAATCGCAATGAGCTGGGATCATTTGTTGGAACCTTTCAAAGCATTTGACATTCTCACACTATAGGACTCCAAATAAGGTGTTGTATTCCATTATTTAGCCCCTACACGAAGAATAGACATTACTATTGCACCCTAGATTAGGTAACCGTCAGGTCCAATACTCCCATTATTCCCAATTACCACCCCCCCGCCCCTCCATATATAAAGATTTTTCCTACCTAGGATTTGCTTCAACTCTTTTAGTGTACATACTCTAGGTCCCAGACATGCTTTTATCATTCAGAACTTCCAATACTTAATTGTGACGGCTCATCAGCAGGGATGGCGGGTGGGGAGTTCATAAAATGTATATCAATGATTAGATATTTTTCCAGGACAACAGTATAATTATTAAACAACATGACTAGAAGTGATGTTATGTTAGGATGACAATTGTAATGTTGGGTACCAAGAAGGTGAGACTGCTTCTGTGGTACACCGCTGAGATATGCTATGATTGTTAAGTTATGTTTGTACGCGATTTGTCATCGCCATGTATATGTGTATGTTCCTGCTAGTAGAAATGGATCTTCGATCATTGCTTTCCTCTGTACTATTATTGGAGAAAATGAATAAAGTTTGTTTAAAAAAACAAAAAACATGCATGCTATAATTCGAGTAGGCGGAAACACTGGTTTGCGCTGGATTTTGATGTTGCGCCGATTATTGGATGAACGCTAATAGTGACCTTTTAATCCTACATTTTCTGCAGTTTCTGCTTGAAGGATATTGCAGCAAGGTCAAGTGACGTGTAGGCCAGTGGTAAAGCCATGTGCAAAAACAGTCAAAAATAACACTTTTGGAAGCAGTTTCCTGCTTTTCCCACAAATATGATTGCGGAAAAACCAAACTGATGCCAGGGGCGCAGCTTCCGTAGGCGCAGCAGGTGAGGTGGCACCGGGGCCCACAGAGCCCTCTTTATGGCTGATTTTAATAATTCAAACAGCAATCAGTGGTACATTTCCGTCCCCACACCAGGGCTCATGACACTGGCTTCATTACTGCCCAATACCCTGCAGAACAGCATTTGAACTGTGTATCATTGCCCCCGTTATTCCATGTTACTTGGAGCGTGGCCCTCACACATGTTACAGGCATGCATGTGGTGTGACAGAGGTAATTTAAGTTGTGCGCATAGTCTGAGCCAGGCATCATTTCTGTCTGGGCATGTTAAGTCCATGTGTTGTGTCAGGCGTACACTCGGTACCTCATGTCTGGCATATCCTTGGTGCCTGCACGTGCTCTGTGCTGGGAGTGTGCACAAATGCTAGCTAGGCATGTACTCTGGGCCAGCGATACAGTCGGTACATAGTATATCCTAGAACTACATGATTTTAACCTCTTCTCACTTGATATGTACTATTGAGCTGGGCTTTAAGTGGGTTGGGTCCTGCCGGTGCTCAGCACTGGCGTTCTAAAAAGCAGCCGCTGAGACGGGTCCCTATCGGGCTCTCCATGTTTGGCCTCCGGGTGAAACAAAATGTTAACTCTGCAGCAGTACCACCGTTTACTGCCTTTGAGGTAACTGTAAAAGAGATTTGCTATAGTTCTTTAACAGTCTCATCACTTCAGAACACAAACATTTTCAGTAGTCTATACAAGGAAGCCATAGTTGTTGAATATTTATCTCACACAACTAACAACCACTGGCAAAGACAATAGCCCTGACTTGTTGTAGGTGTAATGTTACTTGCTGTATTACATATTAGTATGCAATGACTGAAGCAGCAAAATACCAGTCGGGCGGCACACTATGCTAAGCACAGATTTTTTGCATGCTTATTTTTAAGCCACGCCCTTAATTACATCGGCCATGCCGCTTTGAGAGACCCCTAGTTTTAGCATTCCACTGAAAGCCTTTCTATTGAGCATGCACCGTGTGCTGCATGTAGGATTGTGTGAAGTAGTCTAGTGGTTGGGGGTGGAGTAAAAGGGAGGAGCAGGAACGGGAGGAGCCGGGGACAGGAACTAGAGCAGATAGAGTAGGGACAGGCACGAGGAAGGAAGCACATAATAAAGCTCCTTTAAAAACCTCATGTGTGTGTAGTTATTTCTTGTCACGATATGACAACTGGCGACGAGGGTGGGATGAGTTGACCCGCCATCCCCTGCAGAACAAGAAAGAAGCCCTGTCCCGGGCACTAGCAAGGACGTGGTCGCCGTCGCGACCCATGTGCCCCACGAAGCCGCCGCCTACAGCCATAGGCCAGCGGTAAATGACCTGCTCCACGATCAGGCGATCGTGTAGAGCCCCTGCAAGAGCTGCGGGAGTGCAGCGCCGCCGCTCGGACACCCGAAGCGATTTTTGCGCCAAAAGTCGCGAGTGCGGAGGAGCTTGGCGGACATCCGAGATGGCCGCGTGAGCACAGCGCTCTCCGGACCCCCGCCGCTCCCGGCTTAATATCCTGCTTTAATCCTGATTTTTTGCGAGGATTTATATAGAGGACGTTGGGCTGATCTACCTGGACCTTTCAGAAACTGATTTGGACATCGTGTGCCTGAATTATGTTCAATTGAACTTTTGGGCTCCACCCTCGAAGTACGCCCGGGACTGGGTGAGGTTCGGTGGCCGTCTTGGAGTTGAACAACAACGGCAGGGGGATTGGTCTTGCGGGTCCCCTTCTTAAGTTTCGGTTTCGTTTCTGCCTCAGACTGGGACACTGGTGAGAGGGTCGGGCCAGAGCTGCGGCCGGGACACGACTGGGTTGTCTGGCCCTTGGCTGCACTGTTCCTGGAGTGGGCTGCCTTTATCCTGGTGATACCCCTCTTGTAGTCCTTTGGTCCCGGGGCCTCCATTTCTGGTGCCCGGTCCGTCGACCCTGGTGATTTTACTCGTGACGCATCTTCAAAATGGCGGGCAGAGGGGACCGAGAGACGCGCAAGACGAAGACACCTCTGCGCGGGGGTCCGGTTCAATCTAATGTTATGGATCGTTATACCCACTCTAAGGGGTCCCCCGGAGCTGCCCTGCCCGGTCCCATCGCGTCCGATCAAGTAGTGGATGCGTCGACGGAGCCCTCCTTGCAAGACATCATGGGCGCCATTTCTGGCATGAGGGAATCCATAGGCCAACAGTACGAAGCCTTGGCCCACAAACTTGATACTGTGGCAATTGAGGTGAATTTGATTCGAGCCGATCTCTCCAAGACGAACGAAAAGGTGAAGTCGTTGGATATCAAATCATCCAGCCTCACGACGGACGTCTCTGATATTCAGACGGAGATTGGCAATCTCCGTAGGGTGAATGATTTCATGACCCGGCGCTTGGAGGATTTTGAGAACAGGGCACGTCGCTGTAATGTTCGCGTGGTGGGTGTGCCGGAGAATCCAGAACCCCACTCGGTTGATCTCCTGGTTGAAGACCTCATCCAGAACCACCTTTCTCCGTCTGGCCTTAGTAAATTTTTCGCAGTGGAGCGCGCACATCGTGTTCCAGGGGGCCAGGGCAAGCCGGGCGCCCCGCCGAGACCTATTATTGCAAAGCTTTTCCACTATAGAGATCGGGACGCTATCCTGCAGGCCTCGCGGGTGAAGGGCCCGGTGGCCTTTGAGAATGCCACGGTGAACTTTTATCCGGACTTTTCCCAACAGGTCCAGAAGCAGCGTATGGGATTTCGTGGTGCCAAGAAGCGTCTTAGGGACATGGGGATGCGTTACGCAATGCTCTTTCCGACTAGGTTGCGGGTGGAGTATAATGATCGTACTTTCTTTTTTGATCGGCCGGATGCTGTGAATGACTGGCTAGACTCCCTGCCTCATCGACCTCCTGAGACTGAGTCCGAAGCCCACCCGGGCGGTGCTGAGGGTGGCGTAGAGAGCTGAAATTTTATCTTTGACTGATGCCTTGTTTTGTATACCTTTCCCAGGGATGTAAGCCTAGGTTCCTCTACCTCACATGTGTTTTGATGTATGATCTTTTTCTCGTCATTGGTTTGATCGGGAGGCGGGTGGGACAGAGCCTTTCCTCCTCCGGGGTCTTTGTGTAGAATAGGGGTTCTTGGGCGACAGGCACACTGCAGGTTGGGGTGGCTTTTTAGCTTTTTGCAGGGGTGCAGGCTGGGGGGTGTTTCCTTGTTACCTGGGGGGTGGGTGGTTGGGAAGTTTGTTGTTTGTGTGTTCTGGGTTCAAGGCGACTTTATTCTGTATCTGGACTGCTTTTTATGGTCATGCTCATTGGTGGGGGGTTTGGGCTTTTTCGGGTGGGATGGGGGGTAGCGGGTTGAGATTTGTTTCGTGGAACGTTAATGGTCTGGGAGATCGTATCAAGCGAAGTGTGGTGTTGAAATGTATACGACGTTTATCTCCTGACATTGTTTTCCTGCAGGAGACTCATTTGATAGGCAATGTTTGTCATGCAATGAATAGGTGGGGCTATCGCCTCGTAGCGCATTCGGGGTTTACCTCGGGTTCCAGGGGTGTGGGTATCCTTGTCCGGGCTTCCCTCCCCCTGGCTATTGACGATGTTATTCAGGATGATCGGGGGCGGTATGCTGTTCTTGTGGGTCGATATGAAGGCCGTGCCCTCTCCTTGTTAACTGTTTATGTGCCCCCCGGCTTGCAGACTTCTACCTTTTCAGATTTGGGCCGTGTCTTGTTGGACCTCCCTGATAGTACTCTCTTTCTGGCTGGTGATTTTAATTCAGTAGTCTCCGGTCTCCACGATCGCCACCCCCCTAAGGATACCCCTGCGGCTCAGCAGTGGTTGGGTGGATTTTTGGATACCTTTGGCCTGGTGGATTGCTGGAGGCTTTTGCATCCTACGCAACTTCAGTACACCTTTCACTCTGGGGCCCATGGGAGTCTGTCTCGGCTGGATTATTTCCTGATGCCTGCGGCTCAGTCCCCAGCGGTGCGTGAGATAGTGCACCTGCCCAGGGGTGTCTCTGACCACTCTCCGCTCTGGCTTCGTTTTGAGGTTGGGGTGGAGGCAGTGGGCCGGGTGGCCCCCATTAATCCGTGGTACCTCACCTCCCCCGAGACCCGCACCCTTCTGCTCAAGTCCTTTGACTCGTATTTCCTGGATAACGAGGGGTCGGTTTCCTCTGCTGTGTCCCTCTGGGAGGGCTTTAAGACCGTGATTCGTGGGCAGGCCCTCTCCCTTATTGTTGAGGCTAAGAGAGCGAGAAATAGAGAGGTGGTTGATCTTGAGGGGGAGATTTCTGCATTGGAGGAGGGTTTGGAATCTGGTGTCACGCCTGAGAAGCTCCATGCCCTGGGTCTGAAACAATTTGCTTATAAGTCCATGGTCACAGATGCCGCCAAAGTGATGTTTCGGGAGCAACAGGGTCGTTTGTATGATGTGGGTGACAAAGCGGGTAAATTGCTGGCATGGCTGGATAAGAAGGAGAGAGCTAATCGCGTGGTACCCGTGATTCAGTCTGCGAGTGGTGTGAGTGTAACGGACCCGATTGGAATAGTTGACCGATTTGCCGATTACTTCCGTGTGGTGTATACCCCTGTGTCTGAGAGGGATGTGGTTGACTCTCGCCTTTTGTTGCGTGATATAGCCCTGCCCATTGTTTCCGATTTAGACCGTGTGGCGTTGGACTCCCCCTTTACGGTTGATGAGATAGCTACTGCCATCCGTTCCCTCCGTTCGGGCAAAGCATTGGGCCCGAACGGGTTGCCGGTCGAATTGTACAAGTTGCGTCCCGATAGGGTGGCTCCGTATCTTCGCGCCATGTTTCTGGAGTCCCGGGAACGGGGTATTCTCCCTTATGATCAGAGACTGGCCACAATAGTTGTCATCCCCAAGGAGGGTAAACCAAGTGATCTTTGTCCCTCCTACAGGCCCATATCCCTGCTAAATGTTGAACCCAAGGTATTGGCGAAACTCCTGGCATCCCGTCTCTTGACGGTCATTAGTGATTTGGTCCATCCGGATCAATCTGGATTTATCCCGCATCGTAACACGGCTCTGAACCTGCGTCGTCTTCACGGCGCGATTGCGGGGGCGGGGCTTCTGACGGAGCCGGCCATTTTGGCATCGTTGGATGCTTCCATGGCCTTCGACACGGTGGAGTAGCCTTATCTTTGGGCAGCTCTTGAGAAATTTGGTTTTGGGCCTGAGTTTATTGGTTGGGTCCAGTTATTGTACGCGGAACCTCTGGCGCAAGTAGTGGTGAATGGTAGGGTCTCGGATCCTTTCACCCTTGGTAGGGGTACCCGTCAGGGATGCCCCTTGTCTCCGTTACTGTTTGCGCTCGCCATGGAACCATTGGCTGCTTGGCTTCGGTGGGAACCTTCCCTCAAGGGGATCCGCTGGTCTCTGGACTTTGAGGACCGCGTGTCGCTTTACGCGGACGATATCCTTTTATATCTCACCTCCCCGCGTAAATCTCTGTCTGTTCTGTTCGACGTTCTTGCTTCCTTTGGAGCCAATTCGGGCCTTGTTATTAACTGGACCAAGTCCTGTGTATATGTTCTTTCGGGGGTTTTGCCCCCCTTGCCGAGCAGACTTCCGATTCAGGTGGTCCACTCGGGTTTCAAGTATTTAGGGATTTTTATTACATTGGACCCGACGCTCCGCTTTGAGCGTAATCTCCTCCCACCATTGCTTAGATTGCGCCTGGATGTGGCCCGTTGGCGTAAGCTTCCTTTGTCTCCTCTGGGCAGGGCGGCTCTGTTTAAAATGATGTCCTTGCCGCGATTCCTTTACGCGCTCCAAAACTCCTATGACGCTATTCCTAAGACCTATTTCCAAGAGATTGAGAGTCTTCAGCGGCAATTGATATGGGATGGGCGTCCGCGTATCGCACTCGCAAAGCTCACCATCCCTTGGTATGACGGGGGCATGGCGCTCCCCGATATCAAGCGATATTACTGGGCTTCCCAGTTGTCTGCCATTAATCACGTGATGTTTTCCCCGGGTCGTAATCCTGCATTCGAGATGGACAGATTCCAGCTCCCGGGTGGGGACTTTACTAGAGCACTTTATTCTCGATCGGCCGGGCGCCATCTTGTGGGCCCATCCAAGATCGCAGTAACTGTATGGCGAGCTGCGAATGTGAGTCTGGGGTGGGAGGATCGCTTGACGTTGGCGACGCCGCTTTACGCCTCGGAAAGTTTGGGCGGACTTTGGTCTACCAAGGGTTTCGACCGCTGGGATATGATAGGGATTTGTAAGGTGGGTGATGTGTGCTCGAACGGTAGTGTGAAGTCGTTCCAGGCCCTCCAGGCGGAATATGGTTTGAGTGGTAGGGAATTTTTTCTCTACCTGCAGGTCCGGCATGCCCTCGCCTCAGTTTTGGTTCCTAATGAGGCCCTGCCTGAATCTTCCCCCCTCGAGGACCGTGTCCTTGATGGGCATCTTCCCGATAGTACTATTTCTCTGATTTACAAGAAATTGATCAATAATCGGGCGGACTTATTGGTCCGACTTCGGGAGGCTTGGGTTGGCGATGGGTTGGAACTGGACGACGAGGATTGGCAGTCGGCACTCTCTTCTCCCAAGGAGGTGGCCATTCCTGCCCGTCTCCGTTTGGTTCAACTTAAGATTCTTCATCGAGTTTATGTCACGGGTCCGCGTCTGGTGACGATGGGCTTTTCTTCGGATGGGCTATGCAAGCGTGGTTGTGGTTTGAATGCGACCTTTTTACATATCCTTTGGGAATGCCCGGCTGTAGCGGCTTACTGGACTGCTGTACTTGAGGTGATGACTGCTGTGACTGGTGTTGCCCTGCGGCCGGAGCCGCGACGGTGTCTGTTGAATGTGTGGGAGCCCACTGACTACTCTGTGGCCCAGACCAGATGGGCTACCCTGGGATACATGATTGCGAAGCGGGATGTTGCGCAACTCTGGGGCGCTTCCAGGCCCCCTGAGGTCTCGAAGTGGGAAGACAACATGGACTGGTCCATGTTTCGTGAGAAGACGGTTTATGTGGCCAGGGGCAGACCCAGGGCGTGGACGAAGGTTTGGGGCCAGTGGAATGATTATCGTGGGGATATTTGCACCCCTCCCCTTGTAGGCACTGTTGAGATTGTCCTATCTCCCTAGACGTGCGTTCCCGGAACCTCCCCATACGGGTTTTTTCTATATCTCCGGTTCTCCCCGCTGCTCCCCGCCCCCCCCTCCCGACTCGATTGGAGCCTCCGGGCTCTGGGTGTGTTCTCCTGATCGTGGACCGTCCCCTCCTTTCTTTGGGCTGACCTTAATTTTCGTGCATTCGCCTTTTAGTGTTTGTTTTTCTTTTGTAAAATAAAATTCGAGTTGCTCTGTGATATATGTAGAGTGATGCTTTGTGCTCGAGCTGTACCCGACCACGGGTGTACATTTCTGTTTCATGCATTGTGCCTTGTTATTAGCGGCCAGCCCGTGCGGTTGTAGGCCCATTCTTGTACTTTTCTATGCTTGCTCCAATAAAGGTTTTAAAAAAAAAAAAAAAAAAAAGTCGCGAGTGCAACCAGGAGATTGCGGTGGCCAAGAAGGAACTGAGAGCCCACCTCAGCCCTCCTGAAATGCCTCGAGGAAGCGGGGAGAGTCCGAGAGAGCAAGGGACCCCTGCAGAGGCGCCGGAGTGAAAGCGCCGATTCTGCCAACATCGGGTCTCACCCCCGATGGGTGAGTAATGGCACGCGACGGGAAGGAGAGACCGTAGCTCGTTCCTGGCCTACCTGAGGGTGAGAGCAGCCTGGATCCTGAAGCTGAGGCTGTGCAAGTGCTGCTATCCGAAGGAGGAACGCTCGGTGATTGCCCTGTGAGACCGAGTGAGCCGGCAGTGAATGAGACCTCGTGGGTGCTGAGAACTACTTTGTGGCGGCCATTTTAGAGTCAGGCGGTTGAGAAGGACACCCCCTGTGAAGTGCATGGGCGGCCATTTTGGAGTCAGGCAATCTCCAGTTTGATGAAAACAAGCATTGGCACCTGTATTGAATCAAGCATTAGCAAATGCAAGAAGGATAAAAGAAAACAAGCACAGACAAGTGCAAGAGGTAGATAGAAGCAAAAAGTGAACACAAATAAGCACAAGCAAATGCGAGAGGTGCACAAATACAAACAAGCACAAGATAAGGCAAGAGGTGGAGTGAGAAAACAAGCATAAGCGAATGCACGAGACAGACACAAAACAAACATGAGTGAGAGCAAGAGGTGCAACAAGAAAACAAGCACGAGTGAACGCAAGAGAAAGACATCAAACAAGCACGAGCACATGCAAGAGGTGCAGTAAGAAACACACACAAGTAAATGCAAATTTCACGTGCGAACAAACACGAGCAACCGCAAGTCTTGAAGGAAACAAGCACTGGTGGATGGAATCGAACAAACATTGACAAGTTCAAAGTGGCAGCAATACAACAAGCATTGGTAAATGCAAGAGACGGATAAAGGCAATAGTAAAACCACAACAGCACAACAAGCACAAGCAAGTGCAAGGATTCACAATAAACAATCACGAACAAAGGTAAAGAGAAAACAAGCACTAGTAATAGAAATGAAACAAGCATTGATAAGGAACCAGTCTTGGCAAACCTAAATGAACAGATATTGGCAAACATTGATACACACAAGCGAACAAGCCGTGGCAGGCGTAATGAAAGAATACGCATCAGCCAGATGAAATAAGCACCATCAAATGCCATAGACAAGCAAAGTAAACGGTGAACACAAACACGCACTAATACAGGTGACAAGGAAGGGAATGAACAAAAGCAACTGTTAGCAACGAGCACTGGCACCTACACGATTCACAGCGCGGCAAGCATAATTCGGTGCCGGAAACAAGCGAAGACTGCACTGAATATAAACAAGCACGGATGACCACGAGCTCCGAAGTCAGCGAGCACAAGCAAATGCAGATTCCGAATGTAATGAGTACGAGCAAAGACACGCGCCAAAGTAAACATTTGGCACCACTTGAAGACAAACAGTCAAAGGTAACGGGAGCAAAGTGAACAGCCCTGTGACCGGAGCAGATCAGAATCTTCCTCCCTCATGGCAGCGGGAAAAGCAACTCAGCGGTCTAATCCCTGCATTGAAGTGCCGCCCCCAGTGACACGGACTGACACTCGGAGTTTGGGTCTCGAATGGAACCGGTGGCTGGAATCACTAGGCGATTTTCTTGAAGCTATTGGGGAGCGAAGAGATAGAAAATGTCTGATACTACTCCTCCAGCTAGTAGGTCGTGAGGGCCGACGTTTGATTAGAACATTTCCTGAAAAGGACACAGAGACCTATGAAAGACTCCAAGAGAAGCTACGTGCCCGTTTCCATGCACAGGCAGACGTAGATCATGCTCGAATCACATTCACCACAGCACGGCAGGAACCAGGAGAACCGTTGCCTAAATTCATCACCCGGTTGCAAAGCTTGGTACCTTGCTGCTACTTCAATACATTTACAAATGAAGAAGCAGTTCGGCTCCGGATAATCGAAGGCTGTTCAAGCGCAGACACGAGGCGCAAGATTCTTCAGGGCAGTGGTCGCTAAAGAGAATCATCAGAGGGGCCGAGGTTGGAGTGCGGGTCAAAGCAAGAGACTTATCAAAAGACGTGCACTCAAATGCAAGACACAAGGATGTCTGGAAAGAGGCATCCCTCAGGTCTGGGGGCAAGGCCCAGGAAACAAACAAAACCGAAAAGAGGGAGGGTGCAGGCAGATCAGAGCCAAGATGAAACAAGAGACAAAGCATCATGGAATACTCCAAGTCAACAACACAAAAGACCAGGATGAGTCAGGATTGCGATAGCGGCACTGATACAACCTCACGGAGTTATTCAACCTCAAGGAGTCAGTCAACAGATGGTGGTACTGATACAACTCCACGGAGTTACTCAACCTCAAGGAGTCAGTCAACCGATGGTGAAAACAGTTCTGAAGCAGATGAAGTGTCAAGTGGGACAGATCACACTCATGGACCAGATGGCAGCCTGCCCAACAAGAGGGCAAGAAAGACAAACTACAGAAGACGGGACCAATCCCGTCAACACTGGAAATCGGCACACGAACACCTCCGGGCATCCTCCCACTATTCACCAAAGTCTGTAGATGAGCCAGAGGAAACATCGAGCAGTGAGATACATCACCCCCATGGCACGGACGTCAGTACACCCAACAAGCGAGAAGAAGAAACTAACCACACGAGGAGTGGTAAGCCACTCAGACACCGAAAAGGGAGAGGCATGTGCACTCAAGACAGTCATGACAATGAGAAAACGGAGAAGAGACAATTGATGTCACGTGAGAGGGGCAGCGACCAAATGTTCCAGGATCAAACTAAAGAAGTAAACGCGTGGTTAGCAAACAACCTCTCCACAGCAACAACACAGAAGACACGTAAAGAGACGTACCCAAAGGAATGTCCCGCAGATAGTTTCGACTCCAGGAGCATGTCATCACAGACTACCAACTCAATAAACTTACCAGTCAAGACACTCTCAAAGGAACGTTCTCAAAGGGAATCGGCGAACGACTTCTCTGATTCGGAAAGCATGTCTGTCCGATCACTCGGGTCAACAAACTCATGGTCCCGATCATGTCCATGGCATCAATCACCCGAACGCACAATAGAACCAAAGGACAACATGTCATGTCAGTCATCGCCATATCAAGACACGAGTAATATACCGTCACCCCTGATGGGGTCAGCGAGGCTGACTCAAAGGACTGACAGAACGAAAACAAAGAGATGGGACAGCATCCACCAGGGGGAAAATGACTATCCTGTCACCCTGCGAGGAGGACCAAATGTGGTGACAGAGATAGATTGTCACCGGATGAGAGAGAAACAGGTACATGCCCGGATGGTCAAGGGGTTCACCAGTCTCAAACACGAGTGGGAGTAGAAGAGACAAACAGAGGCAGCAAACGAGTCCAAGAATCAAACCAGGACACCCATTTCAGATAGTGCCTTACGTCTGGCATGCCTGACGGTGAACAGAAGAACAGTGCTGCTCCCAACCTGACAAGACAAAAGGAAGTAACCTTACAGGTGGGAGCTCGGAAGAGAACCAGAACATTGTCCACTCATGAAGGAGATCGATCATCAATAGAACAAGAGTCACCAAGGAAAACAGACTGCCACTGCCGAGCTGAGCCAGTAGCAGTCACACAACAAGAAAGAACCATGATGACTGCGGAACCGGAGAATAAGCAGCCCACATGCAATGGGTTGCATCTCAAAAGTGCACTCCCGTAGTCAAGGATGCCCTGGTTAAGACAACGGAAAGATTGACCAAAGCCAGGCCCACCACTGATTTGACACTACTGAAGCCGGAAGAACAGGCTGTCCGACGACCCTTGTGGCGGATTCAAGAATTGCGAACACTGTCGAAATAAGTTCATTTTGTTAAGAAAGGGGGAGATGTAGGATTGTGTGAAGTAGTCTAGTGGTTGGGGGGTGGAGTAAAAGGGAGGAGCAGGAACGGGAGGAGCCATGGACAGGAACTAGAGCAGATAGAGTAGGGACAGGCACGAGGAAGGAAGCACATAATAAAGCTCCTTTAAAGACCTCATGTGTGTGTAGTTATTTCTTGTCACGATATGACACTGCACATGCGCTCGGTGCTGGATCCTGCGTTTGCACATGTGCCTGGTAACACATTCAGGGATGCACAAGTACCTGGCGCTGCACTTCGTCAGCGCTGCATGTACGGGTACCAGTGCCACACTTCCATGCATACGTCCCAGTTTCTTTTTCTCTGCTATCACTGAGTTCTCTCTCATACTTCACCTCCCCCTTTCACAGTTTTCCTCTGATTCCACTGCTCAACCTCTCAGACTCGTCTCTCTGGTTCTCTCTCGCCACCACCTGCATCACTCACTCTTCCACCCACCCCGCTGGGCCAGTTTACTCTCTCACCACTAACTCTACGCCTCTCTGCCTCACCTATCGCTCCCTCCCATTCACAGGCTGCAGTGTCCTACTCTTACCCCATTGGAGTGGCTCCCCTCACAGACAAGAAGGAGGGCTGGGGGGGGTGGATGACCACTGGGAGGCCCCCCCCGGGCGGTTTGGGAGGGGGTTTTGCTGCAAACAGGCAGGCATTTTGTTTTGGGCTTCAATTTTGTAGCCCAAAAGTAGCCCAATGTATAAATACTTTGGGCTACTGCTCCCAGCCACCATTTTATTTTTGGTGGCTGGGAGCTTTAGTCAGGGAAAATTTTTCCTTAGCTTTAATCAGTTATTTGTCGCGAAATTCTATAATTTGTGCCCCCTTTTTCCTTATGGCCGCGGAAGATGTTTGTGTGCGCGAAGCCCTCAGGCTTTTGAGCGAGGCTGGGCGCATGGACCTAGTCCTCAGTGAAGTCGGCTGGCGTGGCAGCAGCGGTAGCTGCTTGCACCTCACCCAAGAGGCCCAGACTGAGCTCCATGGTGGAGCAGGGCCGCCCGCGGTTGAGGAAGGCGGCCTCGGTACAGCGGATACAGCCCGGCGGTGAGCGCGTTGTCTCATTGGAGGTAAGCCCGGGAGAGGGGGAAGGCGGGAGTGGTGCGGCCGGTGGGAGTGCTTCAGCTGTGCCAGCAGAGGTGCGTTATGAGGCTTTGTGCGGTCAGCAGGCGTTGTCTGCCCCCGCACGCGTTAGTAAGTGCGGGGGGCGGGGCAGCAAGAGGCGCTCGGCGTCTCTGTCCGCTGCTCTGGAGATGTCTGCAGCAGTGGGGGGCGGGTTGTTGACGACGGACTCGATCCGCGCCCCCTGATTTGTGCCAGACAAGGGAGGGGGAGCAGCATCGGCAGGTGGTTACTTTTGGCAGTGAGTCGGTTCTGTCTACTTCAAGCAGGGGGAGAGTGGGTGAACAACAGGGTCAGTTTGCACCCCTTTATGGCATGGCAGAGCACATGAGGGCTTCTGATGTCATGAGAGAGGGGGGGAGTGGGCCACAGAGGTGAGGGCCCCATCGGTGGTATGTTCCGCCTTGTCAGAGCGTGGGGGCAGGCATGAAGGGGTTGGTTTGGGTATGGAGGCAGTAGGGGGGAGGGATTTGATTAGCCCTCTTCTTTGCTCCCCCTCTTCTTCTTTCAGAGGGGAGGTGTTGGCGGGGCATGTCAGCTCTCCAGGGGAGGTGGAATGGGCACATGTTGGGAGGTAGCGGGGTTGCAACCTCTTGGGGGGCACAGAGGCAGGTCTCTAAGGGAGGGGTGAGCAACATGAGGCCTTTTGGGTTGTCGGAGGTAGAGTTGGATCCGGCTGTAGGGGAGTAGCATGGGAGGGTTTGGATGTTTTTCCGGCGTGGGCGGAGGGTGTTTGGGGCATGGGGGTGAGGAGCCACAGTGTAATCTTAGCCCCTCGTGGAGCGAGCTCGCCTTGAGGGGCTCAGGAAGGACAGGGGGAGAGGAGAGGGCGAGGTCTGGGTCCCTTGGGGCTATGGGGGGGGGGTGGTGAGGGGTTGTCAAGTTTTAGCCCCTTCTGCGCCAGGGGTACAGCCGGAGCTGGAGTGGAGTGGGGATGAAGTCGAGGGGGACACCTCCCCCCCGGCTCCCCCGGGTAAGTAAGGTGAGTTCTCGGTACACGGACCAGGGGGGTGATAGGTTTTTGGGACGGTGGTTTATGGGTTAGGAGGGACAGCAGGCCAGTTAGTTTTTTTGGGAGCTCCCGGCACACCAGTCCAAACTTTTTCTTTACTGGGTAGGGAGCGTTGTGCGACAGCAGACTCGGAAGGGCGAAGTGCTGCCCAACTGCCCAGAGGAGAAGGGAGGGTGAAGCCTTGCGCGGCACATTCCGTATCACCGGGGGATCCCGGCACGGCCAGCACACGAAGGTTCGGCGCGACCTCGCTGGCCCCAACATCAAGCCAGACACGATGGTCAGCAGGGCCACTGGACAGGAACGCTCAAGACAGTCAACGCAGGGAGGAGTACCGGCGAGTACAGTCGGCTCGCCTGCCAGGAGGTTTTTCAGGGGCCGCTAGGGCTGGTGTAAGCAATGTGGGGTCGGGTAAGGCCCGCAGTGTTGGTTTTGTGATGGATCCTCTACAGATAGAGGAAGCTATTGTTCTGGATTATGATGAGGACAGCCCTGAAGAAGGGGAGTTGAGGGACCATGAGGAAGGGGGGGTGCCTTCTCATACGTTTCCTAGTGTTATACAGGCACCAGAGGCAGTGCAGCCCAGGAGGGCAGTGTTTTTGGGACCCAGAAGAGATCACGGACCCTCTGTGAGGGCTCCTCGGTCGGTAGACCCAGTTGAGCAAGTGGCATGGAGATCGGCGCCTGGTCAGGCAGCCTTGTTGGAGCCAGGTGAGAACGTTGTCCCACGGGCCAAACCAAAAATGGTGTCGGTGGGGGCGGGGGTTGAAGAGGTAAGGGAGGAGCTGGGAGGTAAGCTCCATAGGAGTAAATATGTTAAAGATCAAGGGGTGGGGACTAGTGACGTAGTTGCACCAGGCGCTAAAGTGGAGAGTGGAATGAATACGGATTCAGACGTGCCAGGCAAAAAGCCTTACAGAGTACAGAGATAAAGTTTAAAAAGCTGCCTTACATGGGTGTGACGAAGCCCCTGGGTGCGCATTTGAAGGTAGCCATGAAAGAGCGCATTTGGAAAGGGGAATATGTGGAAATTTTAAAGTTATTTCGCAGGAAAGTGCGGTCCAAGGAAGGGTCTAAGGAGGAGGAGTATGAGCTGGCCAAGCGGCCTAAGGTGCCGTTAACAATTGAAAATTGGACGGCAGCGTTTTTGATATATGCCAGCGTATATTGCGAAAAGTTTCCTGAGCGCAGCGTGGCTATTTTTAAATATATGGATGTCATTCGGAAAGCGCAGATTACGGGTAGTGGGTATGCATGGGCGCAATATGATGAGGAGTTCAGGGCCCGTATGGCTTGGGATCCGGAGGCAAAGTGGGGAGAATTGGACTCTGATTTATGGCAGCACACAATGGGGGCACCGGCGGGGGGTAAAACTATATTTACAGCAGGTGGTTTACATTTAGTGTACTGGCCCTTTCAGGGGAAACCCACCCATGGAGGGGTGCGGAGTGCAACAGTGACACAATCTGGGTCAGGAGCGTGTTGGGAGTTTAATAAAGGCATGTGCACAAGGGAGTATTATAGGTTCAGGCACGAGTGCTCTCAGTGTGGAAAGAAACACCTCGTGGTTAGATGTTGGGGAGTCAAGCCGCAAGGAAGTCAGCAGTGGCAACAGACAGGGGCTAGCACATCTGGGCCATCACAGCAATTCCAGAGTGGTAGGGGAAGTAAGGGATCTTAGGGGCCTGGGCCCAAGAGTTCCTACGCCAGTTAGACTGGCAGCATTGGAGACAGGTTTGAGGGACTATGGGGATTTTGAAGCAAAACAGGTGCTGTTGGAGGGCTTTGAAGAGGGGTTTTGTTTGGGTTACAAGGGGCCTCGGCAGAGGCGGTGGGCAAAAAATTTGAAGTCAGCATTTGAACATAAGTCAGTGGTGCAAGACAAGTTGGACAAAGAAGTTCGTGAAGGAAGGATGCAGGTCCTTTTGATGAATGGCCTGTGGACGATTTGATTGTTTCTGCAATCAGGGTAGTTCCCAAAAAAGAAGTTGGACAGTACAGACTAATACAACACCTATCGTGGCCTGAGGGGTCTTCAGTCAATGATTTTATTGATGAGGAGGCAGCCTCAGTGTCATATTCCTCAGTTGACGTTGCTATGTCACTGGTTGTGACCGCGGGCGCAACTGCAGAGATGGTGAAATGCGACATAAAATCTGCATTTCGTTTGCTTCCCGTACATACGGATGATTGGAGTCTTTTGGTAATCCATTTTGAGGGACAATGGAACATGGACAAGGCATTAACAATGGGCTGTTCAATGTCTTGTGCTTTGTTCGAGTGTTCCAGCATTTTCTTACAGTGGTATTTCACACAGCACACTGGTCATGGGCTGGTAACACACTACTTAGACAACTTCTTTTTTGTTGGTTCGCCGGGCTCCACGGAGTGCCAGGTAGCACTAGACACGTTCCATGAGCTTACGGGAGAGCTGGGTGTGCCCTTGGCGCCAGAAAAAACGATGGGTCCATGTACGACCATGTCATTCTTAAGCATTGAAATTGATTCAATAGGAATGCAGGCACAGTTGCCACTTGATAAGAAAGAAAAAATGTTGGATCTGTTGGAAGAAATGCTTGCAAAATATAAGGTAACGGTGAAAGACATCCAGGTTTTGTTGGGCCATCTCAATTTTGCCTGCAGGGTAGTCAGGGCAGGGAGGACCTTTTGCAGGAGACTGGGACGTGCATTGTCAGGACACCATATGCCTCACCCCATGTACGCTTGTCGGCTGGGGTGAAAGAGGACCTGCGTACGTGGAGAACATTTCTGCATTCCTTTAATGGAATACCATTAGTCAAAGAGGAGGATTTTCAGTGGGATGTTCAAATTTTCTCGGATGCAGCTGGCAGTGATGGTTTTGGTATATACTGGCAGGGTAGGTGGTGTGCAGAGAAGTGGCCTGAGCAGTGGAAGGATGGTGGAAGGAGCATCGGCTTTTTGGAGCTTTTTCCGGTGCTAGTGGCATTGACGCTGTGGGGTGAGGAACTGGCACATAAGAAGGTGTTGTTCAGGACTGACAATATGGCAGTGGTGAAAATCATCAACAGGCAGTCGGCAAGGGACGAGCAGATTTTGAAGTTGCTGCGGGTGTTTGTTCTTGGCTGTCTTAGATATGATATTGCTTTCAGGGCACTTCATATCCCTGGTGTGGACAATGACATTGCGGATGCTTTGTCTCGTTCGCAGTGGGAGAGATTCCATGGGCTGGCCAAGGAGGCGGACAGGACACCGACCCCAGTGCCGGAGCAGCTGTGGTATGTAGGCAACGTAGGGTTATACAATTGGTGGTAGGTTCATTGTCGGCTTCCACTCGTGCAGCTTATGCTCTGGCCTGGAGAGAATTCCTAGCATCAGGTGCCTGCAGGCGGGAGGAGGTATGGAGGCGGTCAGAAGATGTGATACAGTTTTTGCTGGACCTCATTGAGAAGGGTCTTTCTAAGGTGAACATCGCAGGGAAATTGGCAGGTATTTCTTTTATGGGGAAACTGTTGTGGGGCTACTCCCCTTCCGCGGGGGAAGTAGGGAGAAGGATGGTGGAAGGTTGGGCTAGGGAGAGGGGCGGGAACCGTTTAGCACGCCGGCCGTTATCTTGGCAGACTTTGGCGCGTTTGTTGGAGCCCTTACCTGTTGTTTGTAGGGATAGTTTTGAAGTATATTTGTTTTCTACTCTCATGGTCTGGATGTTTTTTGGAGCCTTCAGGGTCTCCAAACATTCGGGTTCCAGGTTAAAAATAGGACTCACTTGGCAGGAGGTTTTCTTCTCGGAGAGGGGGATTCATATTTGGCCGGCTAGCACTAAAACAGACCAGACAGGTTCTGGAAAGGGAGTATGGCTGGAAGCAACGACTCCGGTGTCGACATGCCCATTACATTGGGCCAGGCAGTGGAGGATTCTGTCTGGAGGGGATGGTAGTGACAGGGTTTTTCGTCATGCTGATGGGGGCCGGGTTACAGACTATCAGGCCTTGAGGCATATTGGTATGGATGGGTCTCAGTTTGGGACACCTTCTTTTGGGATCGGGGCAGCAATGGAAGCTTGCAATCGAGGCTGGTCTAGGGGGGATATTATGTGGCTAGGGCGCTGGTCATCAAATGGTTTCCAACGCTATGTGCGGAGTACTGCGGAAGAAGCGCTTGCGTCATCCTCTTTTACATGATTCTCATATTGTTTTTTCTTGTATCAGGTTCGGTAGCGGGTCCTCGCTCCCCGGAATTGACCATATGGATAGTGGAGCACTCCTTTGTAAAATGGGCTGCAGTCCAGGCCGCCAGTTGTTATTTCGGGAAAATGTTGGGTTTTAATGACCGCTTGTTTAAAAATGTTTGGAAAGGGAAGGGAGGGATGTTATGGAAGGAGTTGGGTCCTGCCTTAAATAAGTGGTTAGTTGGGAGCCAGTGCCCGGATGTTTTGTTAATCCATTTAGGGGAGAATGACCTTTGTGGAGTAAAAGGTGTTGTTTTGTTAAGGGCCATGAAGAGGAACTTGGCACATTTGCGGGAACAGTGGTCAGGTTGCCATATTTTGTGGACGGAGCTAGTGCCGCGTAGAATTTGGAGTGGCGCACGGAATCCTAGGGCAATTGATAGGGAGATTTAAAGGTTTTACAGGAGTTTAGGCTTTGGGAGAGTGTCTCATAGGGACATTCGGTTTGAGTCAGTTGAGTTTTTTAGGAGCGATGGGGTCCACTTATTCAGGATGGGTATGGACCTTTATCTGTTGGAGGTCATGGAAGTTTTATCCAGGTGTCTTAATGTACAGGAGCGTTCCAGAGAGGCATAATTGGGTGTTTTTGGTTTGGGGAGCAGAAAGGGGGGGGGGTAGTGTTTCTCTCCCCCGGCTTTCTGGGTGGCGGGGATTATTGGAAGTTTGCCAGGGTTGGCAGAGTTTTTTGTTGTTTAGTTTAAAGTTGGGTCAACGACAGGGATTGTTTGGGCAGGTTGATTGTTTGGGTACTTACAGAGGTCGGGTGATCGTAAGGGGTGAAGGAACAGGCAGGGGATTTTGGATATAGATGTGTTAGATTTTTAGGCTTATATGTTTATGCATTGAATTATAGTTTTTGTAATTTTGCAATGTTGTAATGCTTGGGTGGGGGGTGGGTTCGAATAAAGGTTAGGGGCAGGGGATGGGGGTCGGGGTTAGGTATGTGCTTTTATTTAGCGAGGTTTAGTTTTGAAAGGCATTGGCCGAGGAGTTTTAATTGTGATGTGTTCTTGTTCTAATAAAGCGGCCTTTTACACACAAAAAAGCTGTCTGTGGTCTGCCTCCCCCCCACTCCTCCCTCCCAAATCTCCCATAAAGAAATAGACAGGTGGCGGTTGGCTCTCACTTCCGCTCTGGCCGCTCCGCCTCTTTCCCAGGCTCCCTCTGCTCTGCACCGCTTTTATTCCCTGGTTCTCCCCCATCTCCACTCTTCCGCTGTCACGTGCATATTTTCCAGTGTCCCTCGTTCTCGCACCCGGAGCTCTGCCCTCTACTTCTCCACATTTCTTTGCTGTTTCTCTGTCTGCCAGTTCCATTGTCCTCTCTTCCTCCTCCTATCACTCTCCTGCGCCCACGTCCCGCAGGGCCTCGCCACCATCTCTCACCTTTCTCTCTCACCTTCGTCTGTCACACTCAATCCTTTCTAGCTCTGCTCATCTCCTTAAAGTTTCTGTCTTTCTTCAGGTTTTTTTTTGCCCCACACTTCTGCCCTCAGCATAATTTCTACTTCTCACCGCTCCACCGTCACCCGTCCCCTTTCCCTCTCATCTCCAGCGCTTATTCCCTCACACCTGCGTGCTCCACCCCCTTCTCTTCCCTATCCCTGACCTTGCATCATCTCTATCTTGTGCCCACTTTTAGCCTCACTGCCGCTCCCTCAGTAGCCCTTTCCTTGTTTCCCTCCTCCATCACCCAGGGTGTGTCGTACACACTTCTTTCATCCCCATCCTAACTTCTAACTTTGCCTCTTTTTTCCTACACGTAGCTCTCTCAAGTTCCTGTTTTAATTTCTCAGCGCTTAACTCTCATTCCTTTACATGTACTTCTTTACCTGCTTGGTGTTTCTTCCATTCACCCGCCCTTCTCTCTTGTTCTTTCTGTGCTACATGCCCCTCTCCTCTTCTCAGTCTTTCTTATCTTCTGTTATTTCCCCCTTCCTTTGTTTTCTTTTTCTTTTTTATTTCCCCCTTCTTCCTTTTTTCCTTCTTGTTTTATTTCAATCCAATAGTACCTCTTTTTCATTTTGGCCTTCTTTCTTGTCTTCCTTCCTCTTTGCTTTATGTATTCTTTACTCGTTAATCTTGATTTCATTACCCCCCTTCGTCTTTTCACTCTACTTTTCTGACCTTCATTTGCATCTCACTTTATTCCGCTCTATTGTGTATTTTTCTTACTTCCCATTGCCTTATCTTTTCTTAGTCCCTTTTTTCTGCATAATTACTTTTTTCTTTATCTCCGTGCCATCTCATTCTTCCCATCTTTTTCATTCTTTCTATGCCATTGCTTCTCTTCTCCCTCCTCTTTATTTCACTACCCCGATTTTTGCTTATTTTTTGCCTAGCTCTTTACCGTCACAGACATGCGCTTACAGACACACAGGCTAACACGGATTGTCTAAGCGTGTATGTCTTACCTGTAATTGAAGCCGCCTCTTCGGTGACTGGTGAGTTTAGAGACGTCAAACTTATCCGTGCACTCTGTAAGTCATTCTTGTGCTTATTCATTCATCCACGCACTGACTTATTTCTGAAATAACTCATTTATTCACAGTAAAACATACAAATTCAGCAAGCGTATGCAAGATAAAATATGAAAGTAGAAATAAGAAAACATACCGCTGGCAAAACATGGTGCACATATATACTTGTAAAAAAAAATAATGAAAAGACGCAGCAGCTGATCATTTGCAATGGAATTGTACATAGTGTATTATTGTTTTAAAGTTTCAACATGACATCCAAGTTAGAGCAATGTATTGGCACCTTGAAGCAGTAAAAGAGTGATTCACAATGAACAATACTGGTGCAAGTTGACCACTAGGGTCGGACTGGCCTATAAGGCAATCAAGCAGTGCCCGAATGGCCTGTTTGACAGCTCAGTGTGTGGGCTGTTTTTACTGCCCTTAGTGGGCCTATTTTATTGTCTGGTGGGCCAGTTTTTACTGCTGATTTTCTGAAATTGCCACAAACGGTGCCTGCAGCAAGTCCATCATGCAGTCTCGTATACACATACATTGTGTCTTTACAAGTTCAAAACTGCTCCGGCTAGAAGACACAGGCCACTGTTTTAGCTATCTAGTGCGCTAATAAGGCACTTTTATTTTGGTGCCCGGGCCTATTTTCTCTTTCAAGCCGACCCTGGTGGCCACTCAGTAAATATCTCCATAGGCTGCAGTCTTGAAATAGTGTTTTGCATACTTCTAATTGTTGCATGGATCCAAGATTTCTAACATAATGCTTCTAAACATGGCAGGCATCTTATAAAGGTAAAACAATGATGCACTGTGGACAATACATTCCAAGATGGCTGCCTGGTTTATAAGACAAGGCCACACAAATTGCAATGGCCAGCAAGTGAAGTGGTAACCCAGCGATCCAGTAACACACTCTCAGGAGCTGCAGGACGCTCTATAAAAAACACACCAACAATTGAAAGGAGAGAGAAAGAAATGAAAAAGGACATATAAAGAAGATATTGAAAACTGAAGAACTGGTTCACCATACCTGCAATGAAGTGCAGTCATTTTCAGGTGGTTACATACATTTGATCAGGCAAAGTGCCGTCAGAGTACAATAGGGCCAGAGGCTGCAATGGTCTGACTCATACTCCATCCTATATGATGTCATAAGCAGAATGTCAATGACACTTATAAAGACCACTTATATATATACACGCTTTAGTTAAGACTGTTTCTGCCAGTGGTCTTTATGAGTGTCATTGACATTCTGCCTATGACATCATATAGGATGGAGTATGAGTCAGACCATTGCAGCCTCTGGCCCTATTGTACTCTGACGGCACTTTGCCTGATCAAAATATATATATATATATATATATATATATATATATATATATATATATATATATATATATATATATATATATATATATATATATATATATATATTTATATATATATATATATATATATATATAAATATAGTCACTGGGGATAAAACATATATATATGTCACTCGGGGGGGAAAAAGTTACAGGGTCTTTATAGTTAGGAATTTGCATTTTAAAAACCTTAGAAATTCACTGATGAAACCAAAGGTTCCAGGAACGTTGTAGTTCGGAAATTATATTTTAAAAAAAACCTTAGAAATTCATTGAAAAAAACAAAGGTTACAGGGACGTTACAGTTAGGCTCAGGTTTCACTAATACAAAAACCAGTGAAATTCTAGTTAGCTGAGCTAACTAGAACTCGCGCTCCCCGCCATGCACTTCTTATGACCTCACATATTACATGACTCATGACATGGTCAGTGGCAGCACTGATGACATCTCAGTGACATCACTGATGACATCATCCAGTACTGAGTGTATTTGGAAAGTTTATGAGTGTTAAATATAAATACCAAGATGTATTGGTGACTCAGTGAGTGAATCTGGGTAGTTCCCAAGTTTAGGTGCCTTAACTTGGGAACTACCGGCAGACAACTCAACCTGTAAGGCCCTCCTATGTGGGCCTGACAGTGATACCTCCAGGTTTTGTCGAAGAGGATTACCAACACCAAAACCCTTGCATACTACAGTAATAGTGAAATTCCACCTGACACCTTTCTGCAGGCTTTAACACTGTGTAATAACAATCCATCCTTAAATACCCACTGACTTCTGCATATGCTTTTCCCAATAAGTACATCAGGCCTAGTATCTTTCTTGTAACTTTTCATAATAAACAGTTAAGGCCTATAGCTTTAATCATTGGTTGCCACCATAAACAACTCAGTCTTTCTGTACAGAACATAGGCTTTCAATAAGAGAACACTTGCTACACAAGGTCTCTTTTTGAGCAGACCCAAATCACTTCTGCCAGAGCAAAGAGTCTGATTTAGAGTTTGGTGGAAAGGGAACTTCCTCACTACTGCAACGGAGTGCCCTGTCTGCCAAAGGGTTGTGCAGACTGCCAAGTTTATGCCCAATGAGTAAAATGTACTCCGTCAGTGTAAACCTTCCACCGATGGCCCAGGTTAGAAACGGCCATCTGATGTAGAGCCTAGTTAGAGTGGGTGGTCAGAATTATTTTGTTTTTAGTTTACTGTCCGTCATCCTCAGGGACAGTAAAAAATTAAATACCCTCATACCATGGCAGAGAGCTCCCACAGTGTTGGGGCTATTCGTTTTTTAGGTCTCGCCTACGCATCGCGCATGCGTTGCATAGAAGGGGACCTTTTGGAATCGATCAGCATTTTGGCATAAAGCGTGCACGTTTTGCATTGCTTTCTATTGCAACACGTGCACGTTTGGTGTTTCCCTTGCGGGAGCAAGCTTCGGCGCCATCTGTTTGTAATTATCTTGAAAACAGATGGTGCCCCTGCTCACTCTCGCAAGGGAAATGCTGTGTGTGTCTGGGATGCAGGCCGTGTCAGTTGCCTTTCAATTCGATGGCACGCCGCATGCCGCACCTCTACCCCTTCTGCCATGTTGGTTTCTTTCCGAGGCTTGTCGTTCTGCTTGTTCACCTGGTTTTGTCTGTTTTTCTCCTTTCCATACATCCTTCGCCGAGCGACTGCAGGAGCTAACACGGCTGCAGCAAAGGTAATAAAACAAACGTCACCAATCAAGCACTGTGAAAACAAGTTATGTCACGGTGTTTAGTAAATCTGTGTTCTCCCCCTGACTGTGGAAAGAAGCTGTCCTCTGAGCATCTGCTGGAAAATATGACAATGTCTGCTGTTCTGAAAGGCGTCCGCACTCCGTGAATCTACTCTGTATTGATTCTCCCTGTTTACGCCTGTGTTGGATTGTTGTTAAGTAACTGACAAGAACATGAGCGCTTAAAAATCCCACCGAGAGCTAGAGTCCTCCCTCAAAATCCCCAGGACTACTGTACTAATATATTTTTATTGGCGTCACCTCTCTGGTAGGGCTAGAGAGGCTTCCAAGCACCACACATATTAATCAATAGTAGCACGCGAGATATGCTGCAGTTTAAGCATACCCCGATGAATCCGGGCATGGAGCAGTCCAATTAATCAATCGAATCCCCATTATTCCCCAGAAAAGAGCAGGGAGCCTGAGACTGCAGCGCACACTGAAGTTGCAACAGCAGCCTAAAAAGGGGAGACACTAGAGTTATTCCATAAACACCCAGCGCTGGGAGTAGTCACATCACATTTGTTGTTGTTACAACCTACAGTTTCCAAGATGGACGTGTGCTAATAGGTTTAACTGATTTGGTGCTTTCATTCATTGCAGTAATGATTTTTACATTACCAAGCTCACTTTACATTTCCCAAAACACAACCTGCTATGAGATAATAATTAAAATGCCCATCCGAACAGATCTCGTCACTTCACTCTCCTTACAACTATGCCAACTCAGAACCACAAGCATACACACACTCTCAGATTTGACACCCTAGTGCAGTAACCAGCTGAGCTGACTATATCATATAAAATATCGTAAAGGGAAAGGGGACCTGCAGAACTGCGCAAAGCTACTAGCACACTGAAGACCATAAAACAAAACTATGCATCTGTCTCTCACACCTCATCATCTAAACCAGGGCTTTAAGTAGGATGAAAAAATTGGGGGGGTCTCTCTATGGGGCGTGGCCAATGTAATTAAGGGCGTGACTTAAAAACGTATTCTAAAAATCTGTGTTCAGCATAGTGTGCTGCCCGACTTGTATTTTGCTGTTTCTGTCTTTGTGTCCAGATGTATGATACCGCTAGTAACATCATACGTACAACAAGTCAAGACTATGGCTTGTTATATATAATATTGAAAAAGCTTCCACTTAAAGCACTGGTTACACCACAACAATGTTGTTGCTCCTTTATTTAAAAAAGAGAAAGGAAATCCAGAGATAAAATGATCGTCTTTAAGGGATTTCCCTTCCCCGATAACGCTCACCTTGCATCACGTCATGCCGTATCTTCTCCACTAGTGAAAAGTGAGTTGTGTGAACTTGCGCACATCGATGTGCCTGCTGCCACTTCAGTCCAGAAAAAAAGGTAATGCCTGTGCCAGGGCACAATACAGAGCCTGATATAGAACCGTTTCGAGGGCCCCTTTAAACAAGCATTGCCATAGCCATTGCACAATATCCTTGGTGCAAAAACATCAACTGTTGCATGGTTAAACACTTATAAGGTCCCAAAGGCGAGACCTATTGGCTATGCCAATGCTTGTTGTAGAAGTATTTTCTTTTTCAAAACAAACTTCCACTTTGAAAGTTGGTTTTTGAACAAGAGAAAAACATTCCAAAGTTTGGTGTAAGTGTCCCACAACAATGATGGCGACACATCAAGCATGTAAAAGGTCTGGCGGTTCATGCAAATAGTGAGAGTTCAGAGTAGGTTTGGCTGTGATCCCTAAATGTGGTGGGCAGAGTAAATGCAAGGTTGCAGGCAAAGTTCTCAGCCACCCTGACTGCCTTTACTCCATCTGGCAGAGTTTAAGTTGTGTATCCGAGCTACATGTTGGATGCATGACACGTATCCCTGCACATGTTTGGCTCTGTATGCACTATGCAAATTCCCAATACATACATGCATACATACAAGTAAATGCATCCTAAACAAACCTGTTGCTTCTATTGAACAGTGTCAGGACCCCACAAGTCTTACTTTCTGCTTGTAGAGTAGTCTCGCAGGGATGACATGAACAACCTCCACTGTCTCCCACCTCTCCACTGTCCTAGTATTTTACCTGACTGGGGTGGTGGTGGAGGCCGGGGGAAGGAATCCTAAAAGAAAGTGGTTTGGTTTTCTGTGTGAAGGCCTGGTTGGATATGTAGGAACTCCTCCTGGAATACTGCCTGTAAGCAAAAACCAACAGGTATTAAAAATGATACTTTCACGGCGGACTGCTGTTTCTGCACCTCACACTAGCTCGCTCATTCTGGCAGGAGAACCCATAATTTGAGATGTGCTACTTAGGCCGACTGAGGCCCTGCGATATCCTGAGTGTTTCCAGGATATTTACCTGAAACACCGACTTGGTTAAAGGATCGCGTATTCGAATCCTACATGAAAGGTCAGGTTGGAGCTAGGCCAAATGTACCTAGTCTACTTGTGAAGTGTGGAATTCTCACCATTTACTCTTTACATCAAAGGAATAATACTATCCTACTGAACACTAACAAAGTTCTCCTCATGAGAACGAAATGCGTTGGCTGACCGAAAAATCTTCAATTCTGTGAGAACTCACTAATTGAAAATAAAGACTCATTTGAAAAACTAAACATTGACTCCTTGGAGGGGTGTGGCTTGGCAAGCCATCATGGCGGACGTGTGCTGAGTGAGCTCCGTCCAGCTTTAAATTAATCCTGCATCATCCTGCTTCTCTGGTCGATTTCTGAGCCCCAAAGCTGCCCCACAGACATCGTGGACTGGCGTCACGCACCTGGGCTGAATTCAGCTCAGTGGAGTGGCCTGTGGCGGCTGTGAGGTGTTACTGAAAAGACGGGGCGTGCTGGTGGCGTGGCCTTGTGGCCCTGCGTGAGGCCAGGACATTGCCTGGGTCCTCCAGCGGTGGGCGACACTGCTGTGGCGGAGCTGGTGTGCGGGGTGAACAAGACGGACCGAGTCCTGGTGGGTGCCTCTGGACTGTCCCTCCGCAACCATGACGAACAACAGGGAGAGCCGCTCTGATCGGCGGCTGTGTCGGGCCGCGGCGGTGAGGTGCGAGGTGTGCGTGGCGGAGGTGGCAGGCTGCCGGTCCCTGGCTGTGCTGGTGGCAGCAGCCCGGCTGGGTCCCGACGTGTGAGTCTGTTTTCCCTCCCGCTCAGTGCCCTCTTCGTCTTGGTGGCTGGCCAGGACACGCGCGCACCTTTGGGCCCTCTGAGAGCGGGGCCTACCATCTGCCAGCGCCTCTCCTGCCCATCGGGCGCTTCTGCATTACTCCTCCACCCCCTCTGCACACATAAGGTAGGGGGTTCGGCGGTCTTACCGGGCCGTGGCGGGAGCCAACTAGAGATGCCATGAGGTGGGCACGTGTGGCCTGCAGGTGACGGGAGTGTTCTCCAACCTATCCCCCTGCTGGGCGAGGGACGGACCCTGCGCTTTCTCCCTCCCTCCCTCTGATTCACAGGGCGCACACATCGGCGGTCAGTCAGGCGACACTGGCGTCTCCAGCTGGGGGCAGGTTACACATTCATATATTTAGCGCCCGCAGAGCAAACCGCACTGAACAGCAATGGTGTGGGGGAGAGGCACCGGGAGTGAGGAAAGTGGGGTCAGTGGCCCCAGTGAGTGCCAACGTGTGCGTGCCTTTCCCTTGGCCTGGCAGTACTCTCGCATCGGCGGCTAATAGAGCCGCCCGAGCACCATCAGTGTCCCTTGAAGATCGGGGCCTGGCTCTTGGCAGCGCCCTTCCTTCTATTCGGGCATCTCAGCCCACCCCCTCCCTCCCTCTGCGGGGCGCAAATTGAGGAGTTCCCTCTAGGGCTTCTGTGAGGTGGGCACATGAGGCCTGAGGCTGCAGGACGTGCTCCCACCGTATCCTGCTGGCCGGTGCGAGGCTGAGCTTGCGCTCCATCCTCCTCTCACACTACACGGAGCGACTCCATCAGCGTTCTATCGGGCCGCCCGGACATCCTCGAGGGCTCCTGGTGGCAGAACTGGGCCGCTGCGCTCACTGGGGTACATATAGATCCTTGGTGGAGGGTTCTCAGCTCCCCTCTTGGATTGTGGTGCTTTCTCCTGGCGCTGGTGTCTGGTGGGACTGCTCGGGCTGTGCTCCCTTGTAACTGTTGCTATTGACTAGTTGGACGGCCTCCCATACCCCAAAGGTGAAATGCTGATCGCAGGCAGGCCATTGTCCAGGGCGGGAGGTGGTGTGCGGTCCACCATGATGAGAGATAAACCGGGTGGAGGACCGGTCAAGCAGAGTACGATCGACAAATTTACAGGCCCGGGGGCCTCTGCTGCGCATCCGGGGAAGCACAGGGTGCTGTGCCTGACAATGCCGCCCTCATGACCGCCATCACCCAGTCCAGGGATGTTTTAGACGCCAAGATTGGGGCAGTTGGCTCTGATGTTATGGTGCTGCGGCAGGACCTGCAGAATGCAGTTGCACGCATCACATAGACAGAGACAAGGATTTCGGGTGTGGAGGATGTCGTTGCCACTCTGCATCAGCAGATGACTTCTCTGGAGGCCACTCAACGAGGCCTTACATCTCGAGTGGAGGATGCCAAAGGGAGAGCTTGGTGCAATATTCTACGTCTCATTGGATTCCCGAAGGGTTGTGAAAATGGAAACATGGAGCGGTTCCTCACTGAGTGGCTGGAGTGCTGGCTTTCCCCAGGGGCATTATCTAAATGTTTTGTGGTGGAGAGCAGTCATAGGGCCTTAATGCAGAAACCTCCACCGGGAGATCGCCTGAGGCCCATCATTGCCAAGTTACTTAATTATCATGACCGGGAAGATATCCTGAAGCAGGCTATGGCCAAAGAACCGCTACTGTTTGACAATGCCCCCATCTTGATTTTTTCAGACTATACAAAACAGGTTCAGCAACGGGAGGAGTCTTTTATGCCGGTGTGGCTGGGTTGAAGTGAGGGCACGGAGACTGGATCTTGCTAGGTAAGGTTTTATTTTGGTAAATGTCCTTTTGCTCCTAGATGTAAGTCTCTCTCTCTCTCTCGAGAAAAGGCTGCGGGATCCGTGGTGAAATGATTTCTCCCTTCGGGGCGTCTTCCTCAGATTGGCTCTGGTATTGGCGAAGTTCCTCTTCAGCCTCGTCCCGGTAGGGCATGTGAAAACAAAAGAATTCAAGGATTCAGGACACTGTCCTCTTGGTTATATTACCCAGGGGTGGGAGCCCAGAAGTGATGGGAGCACCGATGATCAGGTGATATATACACTTCTATTTACACGGGTGGTGCAGGGAAACAGTAGTAAGGAGAGAGTGTTTAGGGGAAGGGGAAGAGGTAGGTCGGGAAGGGTATGTACACGGTGGTCAGAGTCACAGTCGGGTCTAAACTAGCGAGACGAGTTTCCCCACCTCCCCACCCAGCCTGTAACCCGTTGACGCACCTGCTATAGCCACACTCCTCCAGGAGGGTGGCCCGGTGACTCGTGGTGACGTTGGCCTCCTGGCGCTCCAACACTCTCGCCCCCCGTAGCTCGTCTCTCGTGTCGTCGGTCCTTCTCCCGGTTCCTTCAATGCTCCACACGTTCCCCAACTCCGGTGTACTTCTGCTGCTACTCCGATTCCGCTCGACACACCAACAACCTCCGGGGTGATGTCATACGCCACAGCTTCTTCTTCCTCCTTTATGGCCAATCCGACGAGATGTGCGTCATGTGTAGGCCGTGCCTCTTCTTTGGCATTGTACGCCCAGTTAAAGGAACCGCGTTCTATTTCCTCCTCTTGTGTGGGCCATAGAGATCTTTTGTCGTCACTCCACTCGGTCTGGTTAAGGGTGAGAGAGGGGTCAACATCAGAATCCACTTCCCACCAATTTAGGTGTTGCTGTCTCCGTCCGTTCACGCCGTTACACTCCTCCCCCCCTGGTTTCTCCCGATCGGGGAGAGAAATGGAACGTGACAGGTAGTCTGCATTACGGTTCTCCCTCCCTCTTTTGTGTTGTATTTCAAAAGAAAAAGGCTGCAAAAACAGGAACCATCTTAGGACACGGGGATTTTGGGATTTGTTCCTATACATCCACTGTAGTGGAGCATGGTCGGTAAAGAGAACAAAGTGTTGCCCCTCTAGGTAATATTTCAGTTTCTCTATCGCCCAGCGAATAGCAAGACATTCTCTCTCCACTGTGGCATATTTAGCCTCTCTAGGATGAAGTTTCCTGCTAATGAACAGGACGAGGTGTTCTAGGTTGTCATCCCCTATTTGTGATAGAACCTCGCCTAGGCCGGTGTTGGATGCATCAGTGACCAAAGAGAATGGCTTTTGAAAATTGGGGGCGATTAGTACGGGACTGGTCATTATAGCGGTTTTAAGGTTTTGAAACGCTTGCACTGCCTGTTCGGAGGGTTGCTTTAGGAGTGTTGGTTTTTTGTCTTTTCTTAATAGGTCTGTGAGGGGGCTGGCTAGTTCAGCGAAGTTGTTTAAAAATCTCCTATAATATCCTATAAGCCCTAAAAATGCCCTCAAGTCCTTTTTAGAATTGGGGAAGGGAGTATTCAGGATAGCCTTAATCTTTTCACTTTGGGGGGGCTATTACTCCTTCACCTAGCATGAAGCCCAGGTACTTGACTTTAGCGAATGCGGCTCTTGATTTCTTTGAGTTGACGTGAAGCCCTGCTGCCCTCAATGCTGTTAAGATCTTCGTGATATGCATGAGATGTTCGGTCCAGGTTTTGCTGAATATAACTATGTCGTCTAAATACACGTAGCAGAAGTCAGTGTATGGTTGGAGAACGGTATTCATGAGACGCTGAAATGTGGCTGGCGCTCCATGAAGGCCAAACGGTAGTACGTTGAACTCGTATAATCCGTCATCCGTGGAAAAGGCAGTTTTGCATTTGTCTTCTTCCCTCAGAGGCACCTGCCAATATCCCTTGGTCAGGTCAAGGGTTGTGATAAATCGGGCTTCTCCTATTCTTTCAATTAGTTCGTCCACCCTAGGTATGGGGTAGGCGTCGAATGAGGAAATGGCATTGAGAGCGTGGAAATCCATACAGAATCTGGTAGATCCGTCCGGTTTCTGCACCATCACTATGGGGGACGACCATTGGCTCCTAGAAGGACGTATCACTCCTAGGCGTAACATTTCTTGTACCTCCCATTTCACGTCTTGTCTCTTGGCGGACGGTATTCTGTAGGGTTTCTGTTTGACCCGTTTGAACCTTCCCGTTTCTATCGTGTGTTCAATTAGATTTGTTCTCCCTGGGATGTCGGAAAACATATCTGAGAATGGGTGGAGGGTTTCCATCAGTTCCTTTTTCATTTCTGTAGTAAGTTCTTTGTTTATGGGCAGCTGGGTGAGTGTCGATGAGGAGGCTCCAACAGGAAGTATACAATGTGTTGACTTGGGAGGGGGTCCAAGCCACTTTTTCAAGAGGTTTATGTGGAAGCATTGCAGTCGGGAAGGCGACATCTGTAGTCTATAGGTGCTCTTACCTAATGTTGCAATAACGGGGTATGGACCTAGCCACTCGCTCCGAAAATTTTTTGTTGATGAAGGGAGCAGTACTAGAGCCCAGTCTCCCACAGACAAAGGCCTCCACTTCTTTCCCCGGTTGTAGTATTTTTCTTGACGTTGCTGACTTCTCTCCAGGTTGGAGTACGCCAGATTTCTCAGTTTCCCCAGTTTACTTTTCAGTTGCTGTGTGTAGTCCAGGAGAGACCGTTGTTCATTCTCATCCTCTCTTTCCCAGGCTTCTTTCGTTATTTCCAGAAGACTACGGGGTTGGCGTCCATATAGTAACTCAAATGCTGAGTATCCAAGGCTGGTCTTTAGCGTGCGATTGTATCCCTCCACTAATCCGTCCGTTTGGGGGTGATAAGCTGAGGTGCGAATATGATGTAGATCTAATGTTTTGCATACTTATTTCATAAGGCGTGACACAAAGGGTGTCCACCCTGATCTGTTAAGATTTCTTTGGGAAATCCTACTCTTGAGAATAATTCTAACAACTTCTCTGCGACATTTTTCGTGGTAGGTGCCCATAGTGCAAAGGCCTCTGGGAAGCGGGTACTGTAATCTACGATCACCAGGGCATATGTGTTTCCATTAGCTGTGCGAGGCAGTGGTCTGATTAGATCCATACCCACTCTCTCGAATGGAGTTCCAATTATAGGGAGGGGTTGTAGAGGTACGGCCGGAGGTTTATATAGATTCCTTCTCTGGCATATTTCGCACGTTCTACAATACTCACTGGCCTCTTTATATATTCCAGGCCAGTAGAAATGTTTAAGGATGTTGTGGGTGGTTTTTTCGGGCCCTGAATGTCCTGCAGTCAGATGTGTATGGGCATAAAAAAGGATTTGGTCCCTGAAAACTGTGGGAACTAGCAGTTGTTTTTCCTCATCGATAACTTACATTTAACTTCAAGGAAGGACGCCGGAAGTGATTTACTTGTGTAGTCTTCTGCCGGCACAAGGCCGTCACTCCTCAAATATCTGCCACCAATTACGTCTTTTTATTCTTCTTTTTGTTCTGCCAAAATGAACAGCACATCCCTGGTTGTAAATAATATTTTTCATTTGAAAAAGGTCCTATAATTGCAAATAACACACACTGGGGTGTGTTTCAATAGGTGCATCCTTGATTGTTCCAGGTCCTGGGACTAACAGCCTAAAGTTACTTGCATTGTTTGTGAAGCAAAATCATTTACTTCAGGTACATTACTTGAAAATCAGTATATTTTAAATAAGTGTAGAAGAGGAGACTTCCCACATGTTAATTAGTGTATTTAATTGTATTTTTAGGTTACACCGTGCCCCAACACCCTGATGACAACCCCTTGATTCACAGCAGGGATTCGAAACGCGTCAGCCTTTTCCAGTTTATTTACCACATAGGGCAATCATTAATTTCTATGTTCCATAATAAGGGTGTACTATGCACTGTACATCCCGCAGGAGTTAAGAGATATCTTCCCATGTGGCCCAAGTTTCTCCACCAAAATTCACCTATTGAATGGTTAATATGGGGATCTTGTAACGAAGTTGTTCTGCTGGTGTAATTTTGTGTATTTTTGTAGTTTTGTTTTAGTCTGGTTTTGTCATAATTTTATATTGTATCAATTATATGGTCACATGACAGATGTACCCTTATTTTTTTTTTATGTTTCTGGGATGAACTGTGTTGCTTCTCAGGCATGAAATAAATGTCCAGTAAAAAATGTATTATGAAAACAATGCAAATCATATACCAGGAATACATGAACCTAATGGTCGTTGTTTCTTCTCCGCATAAAATAAATAGCGGCGAAACACATAAACCAGGTACCGTCCTTTGTTATATTTCTTGTGTGCATCTTGGCATAAGCAGAGGTCTTGCATGAAAGCAGCCTGTGTAGAGTCGGAGACCTGTTATAAACAGGAACCCAGTGTATTCATGGGGACCGTCGCTTTGGAACATTTTAATCTTCCAGGGGTCGTATTACATAAAATGCCCCCGCGGGCTCAACAGGCATTTGTGCCCACTGTATTGGTATTACTGAAGGGGCTGCAGACGTGCCCCCATGCAAATGAGGGAATCCCTTTGCCTCTGCACTCATGCCGTATTACCGACGCGGGCGCAGAGACAAAGAAGCCCCCAGGTGGTGCCCCCTGCTGGTAGCCCTCTGGCAGGGGGAAACGGGGTCCCATGGACCATCCTGACATACCCTTGCAAGTGGGTGCAGTCACTGACGGCACCCGCCTGGAAGTGGATCTCAAATCACCTTCAAAAGTGGAGGCGGATTGCCGCCTGCACTGTGAAAACACAGAGCAGCTGTAAGCCAGTTTGCGGCTGCCCTGGGGGCAGCGCATTAGTCATAATAGGGCTCATTTTCACTGTTTGCTCCCGGTGCATCTTTTTAAAGTTGCACCGGCTCAAACAATGAAAATGCACTTTATGTTTAATGTGGCCCCAGGTGTCTCTTGGCTTGGGATAACAGGATCTGCAAACTGCGGGCCTGATCATTCCAATCCGACGAGATGTGCGTCATGTGTAGGCGGGGCCTCTTCTTTGGCATTGTACGCCCAGTTAAAGGAACCGCGTTCTATTTCCTCCTCTTGTGTGGGCCATAGAGATCTTTTGTCGTCACTCCACTCGGTCTGGTTAAGGGTGAGAGAGGGGTCAACATCAGAATCCAATTCCCACCAATTTAGGTGTTGCTGTCTCCGTCCGTTCACGCCGTTACACTCCTCCCCCCCTGGTTTCTCCCGATCGGGGAGAGAAATGGAACGTGACAAGTAGTCTGCATTACGGTTCTCCCTCCCTCTTTTGTGTTGTATTTCAAAAGAAAAAGGCTGCAAAAACAGGAACCATCTTAGGACACAGGGATTTTGGGATGTGCTCCTATACATCCACTGTAGTGGAGCATGGTCGGTAAAGAGAACAAAGTGTTGCCCCTCTAGGTAATATTTCAGTTTCTCTATCGCCCAGCGAATAGCAAGACATTCTCTCTCCACTGTGGCATATTTAGCCTCTCTAGGATGAAGTTTCCTGCTAATGAACAGGACGAGGTGTTCTAGGTTGTCATCCCCTATTTGTGATAGAACCTCGCCTAGGCCGGTGTTGGATGCATCAGTGACCAAAGAGAATGGCTTTTGAAAATTGGGGGCGATTAGTACGGGACTGGTCATTATAGCGGTTTTAAGGTTTTGAAACACTTGCACTGCCTGTTCGGAGGGTTGCTTTAGGAGTGTTGGTTTTTTGTCTTTTCTTAATAGGTCTGTGAGGGGGCTGGCTAGTTCAGCGAAGTTGTTTAAAAATCTCCTATAATATCCTATAAGCCCTAAAAATGCCCTCAAGTCCTTTTTAGAATTGGGGAAGGGAGTATTCAGGATAGCCTTAATCTTTTCACTTTGGGGGGCTATTACTCCTTCACCTAGCATGAAGCCCAGGTACTTGACTTTAGCGAATGCGGATCTTGATTTCTTTGAGTTGACGTGAAGCCCTGCTGCCCTCAATGCTGTTAAGATCTTCGTGATATGCATGAGATGTTCGGTCCAGGTTTTGCTGAATATAACTATGTCGTCTAAATACACGTAGCAGAAGTCAGTGTATGGTTGGAGAACGGTATTCATGAGACGCTGAAATGTGGCTGGCGCTCCATGAAGGCCAAACGGTAGTACGTTGAACTCGTATAATCCGTCATCCGTGGAAAAGGCAGTTTTGCATTTGTTTTCTTCCCTCAGAGGCACCTGCCAATATCCCTTGGTCAGGTCAAGGGTTGTGATAAATCGGGCTTCTCCTATTCTTTCAATTAGTTCGTCCACCCTAGGTATGGGGAAGGCGTCGAATGAGGAAATGGCATTGAGAGCGCAGAAATCCATACAGAATCTGGTAGATCCGCCCGGTTTCTGCACCATCACTATGGGGGACGACCATTGGCTCCTAGAAGGACGTATCACTCCTAGGCGTAACATTTCTTGTACCTCCCATTTCACGTCTTGTCTCTTGGCGGACGGTATTCTGTAGGGTTTCTGTTTGACCCGTTTCCCCTTCCCGTTTCTATCGTGTGTTCAATTAGATTTGTTCTCCCTGGGATGTCGGAAAACATATCTGACAATGGGTGGAGGGTTTCCATCAGTTCCTTTTTCATTTCTGTAGTAAGTTCTTTGTTTATGGGCAGCTGGGTGAGTGTCGATGAGGAGGCTCCAACAGGAAGTATACCATGTGTTGACTTGGGAGGGGGTCCAAGCCACTTTTTCAAGAGGTTTATGTGGAAGCATTGCAGTCGGGAAGGCGACATCTGTAGTCTATAGGTGCTCTTACCTAATGTTGCAATAACGGGGTATGGACCTAGCCACTCGCTCCGAAATTTTTTTGTTGATGAAGGGAGCAGTACTAGAGCCCAGTCTCCCACAGACAAAGGCCTCCACTTCTTTCCCCGGTTGTAGTATTTTTCTTGACGTTGCTGACTTCTCTCCAGGTTGGAGTACGCCAGATTTCTCAGTTTCCCCAGTTTACTTTTCAGTTGCTGTGTGTAGTCCAGGAGAGACCGTTGTTCATTCTCATCCTCTCTTTCCCAGGCTTCTTTCGTTATTTCCAGAAGACTACGGGGTTGGCGTCCATATAGTAACTCAAATGCTGAGTATCCAAGGCTGGTCTTTAGCGTGCGATTGTATCCCTCCACTAATCCGTCCGTTTGGGGATGATAAGCTGAGGTGCGAATATGATGTAGATCTAATGTTTTGCATATTTATTTCATAAGGCGTGACACAAAGGGTGTCCCCTGATCTGTTAAGATTTCTTTGGGAAATCCTACTCTTGAGAATAATTCTAACAACTTCTCTGCGACATTTTTCGTGGTAGGTGCCCATAGTGCAAAGGCCTCTGGGAAGCGGGTACTGTAATCTACGATCACCAGGGCATATGTGTTTCCCTTAGCTGTGCGAGGCAGTGGTCCGATTAGATCCATACCCACTCTCTCGAATGGAGTTCCAATTATAGGGAGGGGTTGTAGAGGTACGGCCGGAGGTTTATATAGATTCCTTCT
This sequence comes from Lissotriton helveticus, assembly GCF_964261635.1. Classification (NCBI taxonomy): domain Eukaryota; kingdom Metazoa; phylum Chordata; class Amphibia; order Caudata; family Salamandridae; genus Lissotriton; species Lissotriton helveticus. The sequence goes on along the minus strand of NW_027612033.1, from coordinate 15,683 downwards.
CTGGCAGATTTCGCACGTTCTACAATACTCACTGGCCTCTTTATATATTCCAGGCCAGTAGAAATGTTTAAGGATGTTGTGGGTGGTTTTTTCGGGCCCTGAATGTCCTGCAGTCAGATGTGTATGGGCATAAAAAAGGATTTGGTCCCTGAAAACTGTGGGAACTAGCAGTTGTTTTTGCTCATCGATAACTTACATTTAACTTCAAGGAAGGACGCCGGAAGTGATATACTTGTGTAGTCTTCTGCCGGCACAAGGCCGTCACTCCTCAAATATCTGCCACCAATTACGTCTTTTTATTCGTCTTTTTGTTCTGCCAAAATGAACAGCACATCCCTGGTTGTAAATAATATTTTTCATTTGAAAAAGGTCCTATAATTGCAAATAACACACACTGGGGTGTGTTTCAATAGGTGCATCCTTGATTGTTCCAGGTCCTGGGACTAACAGCCTAAAGTTACTTGCATTGTTTGTGAATCAAAATCATTTACTTCAGGTACATTACTTGAAAATCAGTATATTTTAAATAAGTGTAGAAGAGGAGACTTCCCACATGGTAATTAGTGTATTTAATTGTATTTTTAGGTTACACCGTGCCCCAACGCCCTGATGACAATCCCTTGATTCACAGCAGGGATTCGAAACGCGTCAGCCTTTTCCAGTTTATTTACCACATAGGGCAATCATTAATTCCTGTGTTCCATAATAAGGGTGTACTATGCACTGTACATCCCGCAGGAGTTAAGAGATATCTTCCCATGTGGCCCAAGTTTCTCCACCAAAATCCACCTATTGAATGGTTAATATGGGGATCTTGTAACGAAGTTGTTCTGCTGGTGTAATTTTGTGTATTTTCGTAGTTTTGTTTTAGTCTGGTTTTGTCATAATTTTATATTGTATCAATTATATGGTCACATGACAGATGTACCCTTATTTTTTTTTTTTATGTTTCGGGGATGAACTGTGTTGCTTCTCAGGCATGAAATAAATGTCCAGTAAAAAATGTATTATGAAAACAATGCAAATCATATACCAGGAATACATGAACCTAATGGTCGTTGTTTCTTCTCCGCATAAAATAAATAGCGGCGAAACACATAAACCAGGTACCGTCCTTTGTTATATTTCTTGTGTGCATCTTGGCATAAGCAGAGGTCTTGCATGAAAGCAGCCTGTGTAGAGTCGGAGACCTGTTATAAACAGGAACCCAGTATATTCATGGGGACTGTCGCTTTGGAACATTTTAATCTTCCAGGGGTCGTATTACATAAAATGCCCCGCGGGCTCAACAGGCATTTGTGCCCACTGTATTGGTATTACTGAAGGGGCTGCAGACGTGCCCCCATGCAAATGAGGGAATCCCTTTGCCTCTGCACTCATGCCGTATTACCGACGCGGGCGCAGAGACAAAGAAGCCCCCAGGTGGTGCTCCCTGCTGGTAGCCCTCTGGCAGGGGGAAACGGGGTCCCATGGACCATCCTGACATACCCTTGCAAGTGGGTGCAGTCACTGACGGCACCCGCCTGGAAGTGGATCTCAAATCACCTTCAAAAGTGGAGGCGGATTGCCGCCTGCACTGTGAAAACACAGAGCAGCTGTAAGCCAGTTTGCGGCTGCCCTGGGGGCAGCGCATTAGTCATAATAGGGCTCATTTTCACTGTTTGCTCCCGGTGCATCTTTTTAAAGTTGCACCGGCTCAAACAATGAAAATGCGCTTTATGTTTAATGTGGCCCCAGGTGTCTCTTGGCTTGGTATAACAGGATCTGCAAACTGCGGGCCTGATCATTCCAGGCATAAGCACACCAGACACTAACTTTAGAGTGGACATGGTGGTGGAGCCACTGCTGTTCCTAGCTCACACTTGAGTTTTGTTCCCTTGCTAAAGCAAGTTTAGCTTGGGCCAGGGCTACTTCCTCCCTCTCTATCTGGAGTCTAACAGCTCTCATCCTGGCCTTTTGCTTTTTCCTCTGGGGGGAAGTCATTCCCCTCTGAGATTCTCTTGAGGCACTAGAAATGTGAGAATCCCTAGAAGGAGACCTCTCTCTTCTATTGCCTGGGAGAATTCTGTTATTGGGCCTGGGGAAGTGGTTCCCTTCTCCATTCCCATGTAGGACCGAGTTGATCTGGCTAAGCCTCCCAACTGGTACCTGGGTCTCCCCTTGATCATGATCTGACTCTTCATCTTCTGATTCAGGGTCTGCCACCTCATCTTCTGGGGTGGTGTTCTCAGTATCTGGGGGGATCACTCCTTCTCCTGACCCTGAGGGAACTTCTCTAGCTTTCTCAAAATCATCCTTCTCCAGGATGGCTATCAGGATAGGAATGGTAGGGTTGTGACCCTTTTTCAGCCTCCTTGCAGTGCACAAGGCACTCAAGTCTCTGTGGCTGAATTTGTCATAGCTGGAGGGTGCCTGGACAAGGTCACCTACCACAGGTATAGCAATGGTTTGCTCACCTGTGCCAGACATGACTCTAGTGAGGTGTAAGTGATGCACTTACCTACACTAAGTGTTTTCCTACTGTACCTTGCTAGTGAGTTGTAGGCAGGGTGTGCTAAGCCCTTTTATCTACCACTACTAAGTTCAGTAGAACTTAAATATGCTAAGCTTTGTTTATATGTACGTATGGTACTTAATGTGATCTTTCAATTTGATAAAAAGATTGCAATGGTAAAACAACAGCAAGCTCAAATCCCAACCGCTGCACACCAATGTGAGAAGATAGCCTGACGTATGATGTCTCCAATTCTGGGGGCACCTTGTATCAGTCCAAACAATCCCTTATGGTGGTGGTTGTAAGTCAACCTTAAAAAGACAAGCTATCCTAATGGTAGCATGGACTAAGCAGCCTAAAGGCTTAACTCAAGAGGGCATGTGAAGCCAGCTGTTTTACCCTATGCAATCCTGTAATATCAAATGAAAGGACACCACACAAGTTATATATTATAAAAATATATGTATTTATTACTAGAATAATCCCCTGTACTCTTTATGAGTATAGAAGCACAAGCGTTTAAACAAAAGCACAGTATAACATATGAAAGTTGCACAATTATGGATGAGGCCAGTGGGCACTCAAACCATATATCAAAAAAGTGGTATAAGTATCACCTTTTGAACTGTGGTAAGGCCTGGGGCCTTGGGAATCGCTGGGACTACACTGGACTAACAGCAGTTAGGACGGGAGTAGCCCGCGGGATTCGGGTGCAGCGCTAAAAGCACACGCATGCACCAATGCAAAGTCAATGGTGCGTAAAAGTTATCGAGTTACAGTTTTAAGAGTCTTCCGACTGGAATAGAATTACCGCACTTTAAACTTAGACACTAGAGGTGTAAACCACTACAGGAGCACCGGTATCAGATCGTTACCTCACCCACAGGAAGCGGGTGCATAGGTGCCAAAGTGTGTCGGGTTTCGTCGTGTAGATCTATGGAGCCTGGAGATGAAGATACTACAGGCGGCCAGTAGAGAAGAGTCCGGTTGGATCCAAGGGTGGATCAAAGATGTAGAGTACCTGAAAGCAGAGGGGACAGAGTCTGGGTCACTAGCCAGTGACCAGGAAGGAACCAGGAAGGAACCAGGCAATGTCGGGCGCAATCAGGTATTTGTTGTGAAGCTTGTCTCCCCTGCCACGTGGACTCTGGGGCATCGAGGACATCCAGGAGTGGATCACGAGTGGTCCCACAAAGGCTCTCGGTGCCGGCGGTGTCGGCTTCCGGATCGGAGTCAACAGGCCTTGGGAAATGCAACCCACGCAGGATTCGAAGATCGCTTCTTACTCGGACCAGCAAGGTCAGAGCGGGTGCTCCTTTTCACGGGAGCGAGGGCCAGTCTGGAGCAAACAGAATAGCAGAGCAAATTTAAAGGTTCGTTGGTACTGGGGCCACTAGCCAACGGGCAAGCGACCGGACCAATGCGTCGAGCAGGAAAATGCAAAAGGCCCCACGCAGCACTTGATGAGTGTGGAGGGATGAGCTTCGGTGCAAAAGCTGCTCGGGGCTGGGGCTTCTCAAACCCCAATGCACAGCATCGAGGGATCCTTGGGAGCTGCACGGTTAGCACTTCGTAGTTTTTCAAAGATGGCCGGCCCCATGCTTCAGGTCGCCTCCATGGGTCTCAGATTCGCTGGGACTGTCGATCGGGCTGTTGAAAGGCAGGAACGCTGGGTCTTGTTGATCTCTGTCGCTCGAGTTCTAGCGGTAACTGCAACAAATCAAATGGTGATGCGCTGAATGGTGCCTGTTTGCACAGGGTGGTCACTCCTTGACCACAAGGGAGATTCTTCAGTCTTCCACGTCGAGTGGGATGTCGAAGGGTCCAGAGATATGTATCAAACTTTCAGTCAGGATAATCTGATGTGCATCAGCACAGCTCCTACCTTTATTCCAAATCAAGGGGCTGGATTACCTGCTAGGTCCTTCCTATGGGTGGGACCCAGGAAGGGGGTGGTTACACCCCTTTCCCTTTGTCCAATTTCACGCCAGAGTTGGGGCAGGAGTGCCCCAGAACCGGTTTGACTGGATTTTGCATGGGACACCTTGTGTGCCCCAGGCAGTGTCTAGTTTCTTTCAACCCTCCCTGCTCCAATCCACTATCTCCTGTCTGGGGTGGTGTAGCACCTCCCTGTGACAGGAAACCCTTTGTCCAGGCCTCCCCTGCCAAGTTTCGGTCAGCAGCAGGAGGTCAGACTTGTGTCGGGGCAGCAGCATCCATTTTGTGATGCTGAGGCTCTGGTTAGGGTTAACCGCGTTTTAAGTAAAGTAACATGTCTTCTCCCTCTAGAAGGGTGGAATGCTACCCCCGTTGCCAGAACTGGCGAGGGGGTAGTATTCCAAAGTGTATGACACCAAACACGACATGTTTTGATAAAGCCAAACCAAAGTTAGCAGTAACTGCGAGGATTATAATGCACTTAAGAGTATATGGTATGGCAGTATCACTGGAACAGTAGTAAGGAAATGGTTCCGAACACTGCAGACAGGCTCAGCTCATGCTAGAGCACCATCTCACATAAAACCAAGCACTCTGCCTCCAGGATTGAAAAGGCCTGCCATAGGAGTGACTTATAGGTGCATATGTGTCCAGATATAGGTTTAGACATAGGTATACTATATCTAAGCAAGGGGTGAGTACACCACCTTGCCCCAGCTTAGTGATCAGCCAGTTGTGTCGATTTAAGTGACCAGCCAGGGGTGGCAAAAGATATGCTGCAGCCCCTGGTGGCCTTGGATGCATCTATGCCCTGGGCATCTATAGTGCACTGTACAGGGGCTGATAAGGTGTCCAGTACCAAATTGGTTATGTACCTATAGTACATGTCTGTGAATTTAGAGAGAGAACAGCAGGCTGTGGGTCTGATTAGCAGGCTCACAGCCACATTAAGTCAAAAACCAGTGAAGCAAAAAGCAAAAATTGGGGTGACCATAGGAAAGCAGTCCCTACTCTCCTACAGGCGCGTTTTAAGTTGGGGAAAAAATTCAACTTCACACCTGAGGGACCATGGGGGCCAAGTAGTCCACCAGGTGCTTCCAGGAAGCGCCACTGCACTGCGTTGCAGAGAGGTGGTGCAAGCCGTGCCCCTTTTTACATCTCTCTGCTACGCAGCTCTGTGGAGCTTACTGGATGTACTACGAATTCCGATTTACTCACCTGTTATCAGGAGAGACCTCAGTGCTGCATCTTTGAGCCCAGTACTGATCCTGAAAAGTAATTCTAACCATACTTACCAGTAACTTGAATTTCCTTCCATAGGCTAACATTGACTTGTTTCACTTGGAAATTCTTCTAAGTGTGGAGTTTTGGAACTTTAAAATATTCACCTAAAATCATCCGAACAACGAATTCCGATTTACTCACCTATCATCAGGAGAGATCCCAGTGCTGCATCTTTTAGCATAGCACTGACCCTGAAAAGTAATTCTAACCGTACTTACCAATAACTTGTATTTCCTTTCTTAGGAATCCATTGTCTGGTTTTCACCTGAAAAGTTTCTAAGTGTCTATATCCACAAACTAAAAATATTCCTTAGAAATCGCCTGTATGACTTAAATGCATTCTTTCAACTGTTTACAAGAGATGCACCAGTGCTGGGTCCAGGATCCACTACTGGGTAAGAAAAAGTAACAATAACACTACTTACCTGCTAAGTGAATTTCCTCCCTTAGGATAACATTGTTGATTCTATGTGAAAAAGTTTCCAAGTGTCAATTTTTAAAATACAACAATATTCCTTAAAAATCACTACTGCAACCAAAACGTTTTTACTCAGCTGTTTACAGGAGCTGTCCAAGGACTGAATCTAGGATCCAGTCCTGTGGTTAGAAAAGTAATCCATAAAGTAACTAATTGCATTTAACTAGAAATTCATATTGAGCTCAATGTTTCAGTGTTTGAAATTGCGTTGCCCATTGCAACAACTGGAACTACTGTACTTAAAAGTCTATTGCGTATTTACAAAGTATTTAAATTAAAGTAATTCACTCTGAGAAAGTATATTTTGTAATGTAATGTATAATGTAATTATAATGTAATTTAAAAAATAAAATATCTAAAAATAAATTGTTTAAAAAAAATGTAGTAAATCAGTATTATAAAAATAAATATAACAATACATTTAAAAATTGTCATTTACAAAACCTTTGAAATTCACTTAAAAAACCATAGGTTTCAGACACGTTATAGTTAGGAATTAGCATTTAAAAAACCTTTGAAATTCACTTAAAAAACCATAGGTTTCAGACAAGTGTATTGTTAGGAATTAGCATTTTAAAAACCTTAGAAATTCACTGACAAAGCCATAGGTTTTAGGGGTGTTATAGTTAGCTGGTCATTTCACTCGTACAAAACCATTGAAATTCCTCCGTTATAGTTAGTTGTACTAAGTATAACTCACGCACCCGCAATCCACTGCTGATGATGTCACATATTACATCATTCATGACATGGTCAGTGACATCACTGATGACATCACTGATGACATCTCAAATGACATCACTGTCAAGGACTTGAGTTTGAAACGCGTAAAGCCCTCACCTGTGAATAAAGGTCTGAAGCTTACCTGGCTTACCTGGCTGCTGCCCTCGTTCTTGTAAGAGGTACTCTCCGAAGTGGTCGTGCTTACAGGGGCAACCTTTTTTTGTGGATTTAATGGCGGATTTGCTCAGCCGCAAGCACGGACCCGCCGCTTGTGAGCGGATCTACGGCGATGATCTCAGGCGCTGATAACAGAACGGAGAGCTCTCGCACAAAGGTTTCAAGAGCAGCGGTGAAGTTTTCATGAACGTTTTTCAGCCCACTGTGGTTTCTTTATGAACTCTTATTTATTGGACACTTCAACACCCACTGGGGTTTTCACTTTATTTTTTGTTGAACTGCAGATTCCAGAAGGCTTAGCGAGCCCACATGGGCAAGAAGTCACGCCCACCGGGCAAGAACTTTAATATTTAAATCACGCAGTAGTTCGAAAAGAGTTGGGAGTTGTCATGTTTGAGAATGGCTTGTGATCAAGGACTTGTAGATCGAAACGCGTAAAGCCCTCACCTGTGAATAAATATCTAAAGCTTACCTGGCTGCTGCCCTCGTTCTTGGAAGAGGTACTCTCCGAAGTGGTCGGGCTTACAGGGGCAACCTTTTTTTTGTGGATTTAATGGCGGCTTTGCTCAGCCGCAAGCACGGACCCGCCGCTTGTGAGCGGATCTTCGGCGATGATCTCAGGTGCTGATAACAGAGCGGAGAGCTCATGCACGAAGGTTTCAAGAGCAGCGGTGAAGTTTTCATAAATGTTTTTCAGCCCACTATGGTTTCTTTGTGAACTCTTATGTATTAGACACTTCAACACCCACTGGGGTTTTCACTTTATATTTTGTTGAACTGCAGATTCCAGAAGGCTTAGCGAGCCCACATGGGCAAGAAGTCACGCCCACCGGGCAAGAACTTTAATATTTAAATCACGCAGGAGTTCGACAAGAGTTGGGAGCTGTCCTGTTTGAGAATGGCTTGTGATCAAGGACTTGTAGTTCGAAACACGTAAAGCCCTCACCTGTGAATAAATGTTTGAAGCTTACCTGGCTGCTGCCCTCGTTCTTGGAAGAGGTACTCTCCGAAGTGGTCGTGCTTACAGGGGCAAAAACAGTTTTGTGGATATATATATATATATCACGCTCCCAAAGTTCACCGAGGGCAACCTGCGCACTCTTGTTGACGGGTTCGGACAGCATGGCGGTGACCCATGCAAAACATCAAAGCTCCAGTTTCAAAAGAAACGCCTCACTCGCGGGACACCGTCAGAAATGCATTTATTTACAAGAAACGTTTTCGGCATGAAACATGCTCATACAGAGAATTTTGCTTCCCACAAGCGCTACATGAAACCTCAAATCCCAGGATGCACCAGGGGGATTGAACATTGGTCACGAGGTAAAAAGCCCTCCTTCACTGTGAAGCCCCTCCACCCAATTAGGAGAGACTTACCTGTTTGAAACCTGATGCATATCAATGGCGAACATTTAAAACAAGCTGAAGAAGGCATCATGCCGAAAACGTTTCTTGTAAATAAATGCATTTCTGACGGTGTCCCGCGAGTGAGGCGTTTCTTTTGAAACTGGAGCTTTGATATATATATATATATATATATATAGATATATATATATCTTCTCACAATTTCCCCAGGTGCACAGATTAGACGGCAGGTCCCAGCATGCCTTTTCAGGATGAATTAACTGATTGGCACACCTGAGGCTAAAGATATTCAAATAGCATGCAGGGGACAGTACGGTTGCACGCAATGTTAAGGCTGCTCGTGTTTGGCCTCTGAAGAAAGGGAAAGGATTCCCTGAAACGCGTCAGGCCGGGGACACCATGGCGGAATCAGAAGCTGCCTGTTTCCTAAATAAAAAGGGTTGTTATCCTACCTGTGACAGAGTGTGGCTTCGTATCTGGGGAAATTGTGTGAAGACATATATAGACACTGGCCGGTAGTACGTAGTACGTAGCAACCCCACCATAGGACCCTCTTGTGCCAAGTTGCCCAACTAACGTTCAGACGGGCAAAGTCCATGAAGAAAGAATTAGTGTCCAATACACTACGCAAAGAGAGGAACACCCTGTGGCTAAAGAGCACAAATGGCTTTCACAAATGCACAAAGTGTAAGGCCTGCAGGCATGGCATTAACACAAACAAAGTACAGCTTTCGCTCAGAAAAACCCCTCTAGACATAAAAGAGAACTTTACATGCAAAACAGACTTTGCAATTTATGTCTTACAGTGCACATGCAACAAAAGATACGTAGGGAGTACTATACACCCTGTCCATGTGAGGATATTGCAACATTTACGCGCGATCAGTAATGACGATCCCGCATATCCTGTGGCACGCCACATAAATGCACATCATGGAGGCAGGGCAGAAGACTTAAAATACTTTGTAATTGACAGTGTGAAGAAAAATGCCAGGGGCGGCAACAGACAGCTAGTGCTCAGGAGATTGGAGTCTAGATACATCATTTTACTAGACTCCAAGACACCCAATGGCTTCAATGCAGACGAAGCAATGAGTTTGCACCTCTGAACCCACAAGCACCTTATATGGCATCGATCCGACGCAAAGATATAAACTGACTCTCCCTCTCCTGGACCCACTCCTCCTAACATTCAACACTTGTGCCTTTAACAGTTTACTATTAGTAACCTTTTCTGCTTGGTGGCAAAGGCAAACTTACAGTAACATTTAATTTCCTAAATTAATTTTCAATTTTTATTTTTTCATTTTATTTTTATCTCCTATTTTTAGTGTATTCCTTAGTTTCAAACTTCACTTATTTTTTTTAAGGAGCACAATGTATATATTGCACGTACTTTTCAGCAGTGTTGGGTAATGCCGTCAAGTCTATCGTATGGAATAAACTTTTTCTTTGATGCATTGATCCCACGGTGAAAGGTTTCAGGATTGGAATTATATATATATATATATATATATATATATATATATATATATATATATATATATATATATATATATATATATATATATAAAAGTAGCCTCCTCCCAAAGAAAAGAGCAGTGACCCGAAGGGGAATTCAAGGAAACACTTTATTGTGAGATCTTGTTAGGCGAATGCATTTTGGCGTATCTTGCCTTCCTCAGCGCCCCTCTTGAAAATGCTTCCTCTGTTGTTGTGGCAAATGCAGTCCTGCCTCACTTTAATACGCCCTGTTCCGCCCCTGATGAAAACGAGGCTCACCTGTGCAGTCCTCCTGTGGTGAACTACACGACCCAGAATGCCGCTGTATGGTGCATTTGGATCCGATGATGCCGAGGGGAGACATTCAAGGAATGGGATGAAGTGACAGGCACAGCGCCAGATGAAAACACGGAGGTAAACCAGTCCCGCAATCAGCGTTGTCCTCGAGTCCCCTTCATAACCGTCACCACCGTTCCGCCAGGTGTCCATCACGGGGGCAGGCAATGGGAACCATGTCACCCAAGTAGGAGGTATGAATACCTCACAACCGCAGTTTCCTCCTAACGTAGTGGTGGGTACTGGACACCAATGCTTCCACATTGACGAAGTTCAGCGCTCCGCAGAGCAAGCCAGGAAGGTCCAGACCTCTTGTGCGGCGGGGGTACCCTGGGATGTACTCTGGCTAGCGCATGAATATGAAAGTAGCCTCCTCCCAAAGAAAAGAGCAGTGACCCGAAGGAGAATTCAAGTAAACACGTTATTGTGAGATCTTGTTAGGCGAATGCATTTCGGCGTATCTTGCCTTCCTCAGCGCCCCTCTCAAAAATGCTTCCTCTGTTGTTGTGGCAAATGCAGTCCTGCCTCACTTTAATACGCCCTGTTCCGCCCCCTGATGAAGACGAGGCTCACCTGTGCAGTCCTCCTGTGGTGAACTACACGACCCAGAATGCCGCTGTATGGTGCATTAGGATCCGATGATGCCGGGGGGAGACATTCAAGGAACGGGATGAAGTGACAGGCACAGCGCCAGATGAAAACACGGAGGTAAACCAGTCCCACAATCAGCGTTGTCCTCGAGTCCCCTTCATAACCGTCGCCACCGTTCCACCAGGTGTCCATCACGGGGGCAGGCAATGGGAACCATGTCGCCCAAGTAGGAGGTATGAATACCTCACTACCGCAGTCTCCTCCTAACGTAGTGGTGGGTACTGTACACCAATGCTTCCACATTGACGAAGTTCAGCGCTCCGCAGAGCAAGCCAGGAAGGTCCAGACCTCTTGTGCGGCGGGGGTACACGGGGATGCACTCTGGCTAGCAGAGCCGGTCCTAGGCCTTCTGAGGCCCGGGCGAAAGGGAAGATGTGAGGCCCCTCTAATTGCATATTGTGTCGCAAGAAGTGACATCACAGAATGTGACTTCGCAGGACTTTTGATCTTAGTTATTTGGCATCACTGAAGCAAACTAATGTGGATATCAGTAACATGGACAAAAAGTAGAGGGGATGGAAAACAGGTGAGCTGCTAATATCCATGAGTGTAACACTTGCCAGCTCCTTGAAGATTTGTTGGACCTTTCTGTGTGATATTTCTTATAAGGCATAAAAGGGCACAGGTGTGAGATAAGTGAGATTGGTCCTTTTTCGACATACTTTCCCAGCCCTGAATAGTTTGTCTTTCAGTGGCCACAAAAGACACTAATAACTTAATCATATTGGCACACTTCAAAATGTAAGCTACATAAAAAGCTAATTTAGCAGATATTTCCACTACAAACACCCACAATGGGAGTGGCAACGAAAAAGGCAGTAAGCACAAAGACTTGTTTGTAAATTTCATTAAGGGCAAAGGAAACACAAATAGCAAAAGTGCCAAATAAACACACATTGAAAGAATGGAAGAGCATAAAGCAAGTAGGGCAAGAGCTACAAAAAAGAGAGACCTTCAGTATAATAATCATTGCGCAATAGATGATCGAATTGGCATAAGCACCATAAAGTCACAGGATCAATGATCAGACACCACCACCACACTTCAACTCATACTAATGCAGACAAACTGTGAGAAGACCTCACTGGAGGAGAAGGTGAGCACACATAAAAAGGAGGTGAAGAAAAAAGTAACACTACAGGACGTATCTGACTAGGAACACGTCCCTTGGTGACTCATCTTGTTCATAATTAAGGGTCCCTGTTTTCCGTTTTTACTGATTTTGACAGAAAAATACAGACATAAAACATTTCTTTTCTTGTTCTTCTTATTTTTAAATGTGGATAAAAACGGAAATTGGGGTGCTTTTTGAGTAACTCTAAATACTGCCTGCCATGGCTGCCAGGCCAGTAGCTGTGTGGATTGATAGGTTACGGGGCTAAAAAAGAAAGGAGTTTTAGTAAAGAGGCTTTAACAGCAGTAGATATGCACAAGGTTGATTCTGAAATTAGCATATTTTTAAGCGCCAAGAAACCGCATGGTGTACGTCGCGCTATATAAATACTTTAAATTCAATTCAATTCATATTTCCTTTTAAGTGCATTGATTTATCTTTTGCAGGCACTAAAACATGATAGGCATTCAATTATGACAGCATATTTATCGGTTAAATAAATGTAGAAATATAGTAATTTCAGCTTCATTTTTCCACAAAACCAGAAATAAATATGGATAAATACATATAAAATTGGCAACAAATAATGTGGATAAATGCAGACAGAAATGGCAAAAAAATAAATACCATAAAACCGGGAGCCCTATCGTTCTTCTAAAGCAGCCTAAAAATGCCATGCACGGCTGTGCTGTGCCTCGGCCCTCGCCTCAAACTGTTGTTCTAAATTGGGCTCGAGGGTGACCTAGATGATGGGTGTATTTCATATTCTGATACTAGAAAGAGGTCACAGTTGGCATCGCCAACACTGCAGTCTGAAGGTTTTAACATCGGAGTACATCCCAGGCAACTGCATTTCATTACAGCGAGATTAGCTTTGCTCTCACTCCCTAGGCAAAATCAATGTAGCATCAGGTATTTTTTTGCTTTCAATGCAGCTTTTGCGAAATTTCACACCCTCTAACCCACAGAAGTGGTTACAAAATACCATACTAGTATGTACTCAGTCCTAATTGCCAGCAAGCAAATGCCTTTATCAGGCAAGCTCAGTACCACTCCGATCAGAAGAAAAATGCAATTATTACAGACACCCAAGGCACAGATTGTAATTCAGTGGGATATGAGAGCACCATAGAAAACACCCACTCCTCTGAACAGTGGGTAAGTTGGGGGGGTAAACGTTTGTGGGCAGTATGAGGTCTCTAGTTAGGAACGTTGGGTTAGCCCCTTAAGAAAACATGACACAAATTGTATTCACCCTTTCTAGTGCAAAGCTATTCTCTACCTCATAACCATCCCCAAATACCCAGACATTGGATCAGAATAATGCACCATTTCAATTACACTATGGGGTCACACCTTGGACACAAATCTAGCAGCAAATAACCTATCTCCTAAGATCCTAACGGTAGGAAGACGGTGTAGTCTTTCAAGGTGCTGCACACATCACAAGGGCCACCTCAGAGTTTGACGTACAGCAGACCATTCTAATATCTCGATTCCCGCGTAACGCGTTAGCGGTGCGCTGCAGTGCTGGTGAATGAAAGTGTTCTCAAGAACTCTTCATAAAAGATTCTAACTTGAGTTGTTTCATAGCAACCAGATGTCGGTGATAATTAAAGCTGTAGGTGGTATCGACACTCAATAGCTGAACTTGTTTTTTTAGGTATAATCAATTTTTATTGATTTTCATATACAAAAATGAAAACGAATGAATGACAAACAACAAGCGATCATGGACCAGCCAGCCAGGTCTCGTCTTTCTTACCTTAAGACGTTAACTCTTTATTTATGCCAGCATTGCCAACCAACAACGCGGCCCGCCCATCCCGAACAGACTCCCAACTTCACCCTCCTGGCCAGGGAGCGCGCGGTGCGTACGGGGTGCATGCTGCATCACCAGGTCTGTGCGTCAGTGCTGTTAGAGGGGGGGCTGGCCAAAATTACGTCCAGGGCCGTCATTGGTAGCGCTTTCGCGCGCTACCAGATTGACGGCCCTGGGACACACATCTTTAACGGCCTGGCCTGGCACCCGCGCACTGCGCACCACCACTAAGCTAGTTGGTCCTCACTAAGCTTGGTGGTGGGGTGCGTGCACGGTAACTGCGGCTGGCCGGCGGCCCATTTCATGGCAGGCCGGCCGGCGGTGGGCCCACTGCTCTGTGTCTGGTCTACAGCGGGGCCGGCGGCGGGGCCCCCCTGAGCGCGAAGCCCTGGGCAGCTGCCCATACCGCCCATGCCTAGGACCGGCCCTGCTGGCTAGCGCATGAATATTAAAGTAGCCTCCTCCCAAATAAAAGAGCAGTGACCCGAAGGGGAATTCAAGGAAACACTTTATTGTGAGATCTTGTTAGGCGAATGCATTTTGGCGTATCTTGCCTTCCTCAGCGCCCCTCTCGAAAATGCTTCCTCTGTTGTTGTGGCAAATGCAGTCCTCCCTCACTTTAATACGCCTTGTTCCGCCCCCTGATGAAAACGAGGCTCACCTGTGCAGTCCTCCTGTGGTGAACTACACGACCCAGAATGCCGCTGTATGGTGCATTTGGATTCGATGATGCTGGGGGGAGACATTCAAGGAACGGGATGAAGGGACAGGCACAGCGCCAGATGAAAACACGGAGGTAAACCAGTCCCGCAATCAGCGTTGTCCTCGAGTCCCCTTCATAACCGTCGCCACCGTTCCGCCAGGTGTCCATCACGGGGGCAGGCAATGGGAACCATGACGCCCAAGTAGGAGGTATGAATACCTCACAACCGCAGTCTCCTCCTAATGTAGTGGTGGATACTGGACACCAATGCTTCCACATTGACGAAGTTCAGCGCTCCACAGAGCAAGCCAGGAAGGTCCAGACCTCTTGTGCGGCGGGGGTACACTGGGATGCGCTCTGGCTAGCGCATGAATATGAAAGTAGCCTCCTCCCAAAGAAAAGAGCAGTGACCCGAAGGGGAATTCAAGGAAACACTTTATTGTGAGATCTTGTTAGGCGAATGCATTTCGGCGTATCTTGCCTTCCTCAGCGCCCCTCTCGAAAATGCTTCCTCTGTTGTTGTGGCAAATGCAGTCCTGCCTCACTTTAATACGCCCTGTTCCGCCCCCTGATATATATTTCCAAAACGATTTCCAATAATATATATATATATATATATATATATATATATATATAAGTATTCAGATACTCAGTCATATTTAACTATACAGTTCAAATATATGCAGTATGTGTATTGGAAAGTTGTGGAAATATGAAAGTGGAATAGGTTTTAGTATAATATGAACACAATTCAAGTGCCATAAGGCAGAAATGTTATGTTCGTTTTAACTATGACTGCATGAACATTGATAGATTTTATATAGGGTTGTGATTGTGTTATATTATGAATTGTTTTGTTTGCAAGATGAGTTAGTCTGTATTCTTAATTGTATAGATATGCTTTTTTGAGTGTTTGATGTGTATTTATCTTGTGATTCTTTAATCCATCCCTGAAGACGTGGTGAACTACATGGCACAAAGTATGTGTTGGCTGTCGAAGCTACTCCACAAAATTATGTGGTGAGACAATAAGTTTGACTTTGTTTTTTGGCTTGTTGGAAGCTGCGGTACATGACGAGATTGGATAGAAAGTAT